>NW_005054637.1:86222-95959 GCF_000277835.1 Geospiza fortis | reverse complement strand
AGCAGGTCAGAGGCCAGGCAGCCCTTCAAGATGGAAATGCCTCTTCTGCTCTCCTCCAGCAGGAGCCACGTGTCTCCTCTCCACTCCCGGCAGTGGGAAAGGCCTAGGACAAGGTGCTTGGAGTTGGGAAGGATTATCCATTCCATCTGAGGGAAGCAGAGCAGCTCCACAATTACTGAGCAGGCTGCACTGTATGGCGCAGGAGAAACAAAAGGGATTGATTAATAAAATTAATTGATAAGATTTGTTCACTGGCAGCACAAAGAAAGCACTGACAGGTGCCAAGCCAAAGCACAGGATCACAGGGATTTAACTTCCCTTCTGAAGCACCCCTCACCTTTCTGCAGGGTGCTTTGCCACCTTTTAACTTCTCCTGCTTGAAAATTTGGTGGCCACTCTGGCTGGTCATGCCTCCAGCCACGAAGTGTTTCACCTGCTCAGATTCCTCCAACTTGCCCAGCCCTGATCCCTCTGAACTCCACAGGCATTTTCCTCTTTGTTACAGCAAGCTGACAACACTTCTTACTTTGCTCAGAGTGCACTTTTCCCCTTCTATTGATCCAGTTCCAGCATCCCTCACTGGTGCCAGGGCTCACAAACATGGGATGTAACAGTGCAGCAGCACTTTACAGCTCAATATTTGGTGCAAAAATTTAAATGAGCTGCTGTAACAACAGCTCACCTGCATTTCATCTTCCTTGAGAAGCTCACCCCAGTAAACACCTGGGAGTAAACTGCTCTTACTGTGCTCACTCTTCCCTTGTCCCCTGTCTGCAGCGTGGGAAGAACAAACTTTTGTTAAAATTCTTATTAAAATTAAGATGTGAGATTTACTACTCAAACAGAAGTACTAAGTGACAAACTTACAAAAACATTCAATGCTCTTACTATAAACTGTCTCAAAACAAATTTATAATAGCATAATTATAATATACTTTCTATTATAAATAATATAATATACTTAAACCTAAACATGCAATAAAGAACTGTCCACTACCTGTTAAAACAATCAATCATTATCCCAAATGTAAAAAAAAACAAACTATACCACTCAATACCATTCCAGATAGAACATAAATAAAAATATGCTTCCAAAAAACAGATTTACCAACACAAGACACAACCACACTACAAAACAAGTAGTAACAACTACCCAAAAATCCTTTAGGAACCAGAACCCCACATAATCAACAAAATTATTAAACACCTCCCAAGTAACCCCAACCTCTTATCCCCCAAGTCATTCTACACCTTGACAAATTAATTCATTCCAAATTAATATATTTTATAACTTTTATATATATTTTATAACATAACTTTCATTATACAATAGCTACAAAAGTTATTAAAACAACCAAAAAAAATTACAACATTTTATAATTATATTCAAAAAGTACACGTCACATCATAAACCTTATAATTTACCCAATAATTACTTCAAACAAATTACCATAAAAAAACCAATTTTAACCCAAACATCACTAGCAATTCCTACAAAAACACAACTAGCCACAGCCATTACAATACCCACTACAACTGCACACAAAACAGCAAATACCAGTGTCACATCTAGCACGAGACACAGACACAGAGGGGTTTTTGTTTGAAGCTGCTGGAGCAGAAGGGCTGGGCAGGTGGGAGGAAAAAGGAAGGGAAAAAGGGATTTCTGCTTGGCCAAGGGACACCCAGCCTGGTTTGGTGCCACAGGGAGGCAGCCAGCAGTGAGGGAGAGGAGGAGGAGATGTGGAGGAATGCCAGGGAGCTCCCAGATGTGCTCTCAATTTGGGTCCGGCTGCCCAGGGCTGGGACAGGAGTGTTATAGGGACTTCTTTGAGCCAGGTCTAATAAGCCCTCGGAGGTCTATAGCGCACCCAAGAGAGCTCAGCTACCCTCAGGGGCATAAAGATCAGCAGGATGGCTTCTGTGGCAGTGTTGGGAACAAAAAAGGTTTAATAAAAGGCAAAATGACAAACAGAAAAACCCAGCCAGGTGCCAGACGTTCTTGCTCCTGGTGAAACACTTTACAAAAGCCATTAGTTTCTTTGTTCACATCCTCTGCTAGTAAATTGCCCAGGCAGGGCTTTTTTGGTTTCTGTCCAATTAGCTACCCTCAAGTTTGAGGTGAAGTCCCTTAAGCCTATGAAGTGTCTTTTTTTTTTTTTCACCTAATCGAAAAGAAAAACTTCTAAGCTTCTTTCCTTTTAAAAGAGACAAAATATAACGTTGTGACTCCATCAACAAAAGACACACTCCTATACAGGAGCACTCTGTGCTGGGCTCAGAGCTGGCTGGATGGGCAGCCCAGGGAGTGGTGGTGAGCAGAGCTCCATCCAGCTGGGGCCAGGCGCCAGGAGTGCCCCTCAGGGCTCTGTGCTGGGGCCAGCTCTGTTCAATGTTTTTATTGACCACGTGGATGAGGGGATTGTGGCTTTCATTGGTAAATTTGCAGATAGGAGCGTGTGTCCATCTGTTGGAGGGTAGGAGGGCTCTGCAGGGAGACCTGGAATGGTTGGATGGATGGGCAGAGTCCAATAGGATGAAGTTTAATAAGTCCAAGTGCCCAGTGCTGCATTTTGGCCACAATAACCCCTGCAATGCTCTGGGCTGGGGATGGTGCGGCTGGACAGTGCCCAGGCACAAAGGGACCTGGGGGTACTGACTGAACATCAGCCAGCAGTGAGCCCTGGTGGCCAAGAAGGCCAATGGCTCCTGGCCTGGATCAGGAATGGTGTGGCCAGCAGGAGCAGGGAGGTCATCCTTCCCCTGTGCTCATCACTGATGAGGCCATGCCTGGAGTGCTGTGTCCAGCTCTGGCCCCTCAGCTTGGGAAGGACCTTGGGACACTGAGCACATCCAGAGGGGGCAACGAGGCTGGAGAGGGGCTGGGAACACAAACCCTGTGAGGAACCACTGAGGGAGCTGGGGGTGCTCAGCCTGGAGAAAAGGAGATGCCCTCATCACTCTCCACAACCCCCTGAAAGGTGGTTGTAGTCAGGTGGGGTTGGTCTCTTTCTCCAGGCAGCACTGACACAACCAGAGGTCACAGCCTCAAGCTGCACCAAGGGAAATACAGGTTGGATATTAGGAAAAAGTTTTTTACAGAAAGAGTGATAAAGTTCTGGAATGGTCTGCCCAGGGAGGTGATGGAGTCACCACCCCTGGGTGTGTTTAACAAAGCCTGGATGTGGCACTGGGTGCCAGGGTTGAGTTGAGGTGTTGGGGCTGCGTTGGACTCGATGGTCTTGAAGGTCTTTGTGTGAATTCTGTACAGGGTGATAAGGAGTAGATATTGGGGACATGCACAGGGAGCCCTCACACCACCCGTGTGAAGAGCTGAGGTCCTGCACCCAAGCCCAGCCCTCTGCCAGCAGACAGCAATCAAACAGATGTCAAATCAAGATGTGCACATCTTCCTCTGCCTCCAAAAACTGGGTTTTACAGAGTGCTGTGGCCTGCAGTGTCTCCTGATAAAACACACAGGAAAACCCAGGCAAGAAAGCACAACACTCACAAGAACTGTACCCAAATGAACTCATGGAAGTTGGACTCAGGCATGGAAAGGAAACCAGGGCTGAGGTTGGCCAGGGCAGCCCAAAATGCTGGCAGGAGCTGCAGCACTTGGCCAAGGAGGTGGCAGAGATGCTGGTGTCACCATCAAGCAGACACCGTGGCCAGCTCTCCCCTCCACCAGCAGGGTCAGGAACTGCATCCCCAGATGTTCACTTCTTCCTCTCAGTGCTCTGTATCAGCTCCACCACCTGCATCCACCCACCTTTCCCCCCAAGAGCCACACCTGCTGCTGCAGCAGGCAGTCTGAGAGCCCACTCGCCTCCATAATTCCTCTCAACTTGAAACCCAGAAATAAAACTTCTGGTGCCTTCAGGCTGCCCTGCCTACGGTCAGAGCTCACATTTGCTATATCTGGCTATAAAAATGACCCTTTCTTTCCACTGGAAAAACAGTTCAGCTGTCGGATATGATGACCAAAGACAAGCACTGGTTTTTGTAAACACAAAAGCTTTTAAAACCTGGCCCCTGGTTTCGGTTCCTGAGTCAGTGTGAACTCCAGGGATGACGGGGGAATCACAAATATTTTATGAACTCTGGTGAACTCACACTGTGCGCATTCCTTATTCATTCCTCCTGACAGAGTACTGCTCAAAACTTTTGAAAAGGTACATTTAACTTACCTGAAACTCCAAGCTCTTACAAAGAAACAAGAACAGGGCAGATTTTAAGGGCTCAGTCTGGAAGATGCTGACTCTAATGAACAGTCAGAAGGTCTGCTGGCCAACCTGGACCTAGGGCAAGGAGAGAGGCAGTGCCAGAGGGCAGGGATGGATGGGATTATTGGGAATGAGGAATTGTTCCCTGGGAGGCTGGGGAGGCCCGGGCACTGCCCAGAGCAGCTGTGGCTGCCCCTGGATCCCTGGAAGTGCCCAAGGCCAGGTTGGACACTGGGGCTGGGACAATGGAAGGGGTCCCTGCCCATGGCAGAGAGTAAGAAAAAGATGAGCTTTAAGGTTCCTTCCAACCCAAAATATTCTAGCATTCAATGCACTGAGACCCACGGACAGGCAGAAATTCAATTCAGCTGATGGTGATCCTTCTTGATGCCTTGTGAAGGCTGACCTGGAACAAAGGCTGGACAGAGTTAAAGAATAAAGTAGGGTTTTATTAAAAGGATGTCCTCCATGGATCCTCCATGTTGGGCAGCACAAGAGCCCAGCCAAGATGAACCAAGATGAACCAAAATGGTCACAAAATGGACAACTGGTCACAGGGTCTGTCACTTTTGTAAGTTCTGCTCCATTTGCATATTGGGGTTAATTGTCCAATTACAGCTTTAGGTTATCAAATCCAATCCTTCTTGTTTTTCTCTCTTCAGTCCACTATTGTTTATTCTCTTGGGCCTGAGATTTGGATCGTTTGTCCTTGGTCCTCAGCTGGAGAAGGAATTGTTTTGTCTCCCTGCTCTGTGCAGAGAACTCACCATGCCCTGATATGAAGCTCAAAAGTACACTCTGAAGCAGCACAGAATCTGAAAAATATAAAAGCTCAAACCTGAGGCACCATGCTGGCAAGGGCCACGTCAGTTTACAGGCAAATTGTCATCCATGCACTTTGAGAACCTTGGCGCTGAAATGTGATCCAGTCCCTGAGGAAAACACTGATCTGCAGGACGAGAGGGAAGTGACACTGGCCCATGGCAAAGGGAACACAGAGCCAGTGTCACTCAGTCCTGCCACAATCACAGCACAGCCACCACGCTGGCATGGAATCCTCACACACAAATGGCAATTCCTTCATGCCAATTAAATTTGGGATTAGATTCCCCCCACCACCCCCCTCTCTATTTTGCCTTTCTCCAGGATCTCTTGAGGCTTCAAAGGCACCTTCTGCATCACACCAGGATGTTTTCTCATTACAGGGAGCAAGCTTATCAAACAAGTGCTGCTTAATTCCACCCTTCAGCCCATAAGCAGTGACCCAGATTCCTGATCTCCATTAGGAGAAGTCGGCCCCTGAGACTTTCAGGCTGGATGACCAGACAGGGAGGCTGCCGGAACAAGGACATGACGCAGGGAGAGGCAGAATGAGCCAAAGCAGGGCTGGAGTTTGTGGTCACAGCCAGGTCAGGTGCACAGAGATGGGGATTTGGGATTAAATCCCCACGTAAGGGATGCTCCTGTCAGGAGGGTTTGCAAGCTGCACCTCCTGAGCCAGGTGAGAGAAGCACAGCTGGGTGTCCCAGTGGAGGCACCTTCATCCCTGCTGTGGGAGCGCCTGAAACAAATTTTTTTAGGAGGATCTGTTGCCATGGGACAAGGGCTAAGAGACAAATCTGCCCAACAGCACCTTCGGGAGAGCAGAGTCACAGAATAGTTTGTGCTGGAAGTGACCTAAAAGTTCATCCCATTCCACCCCCTGCCATTCCAGGGACATCCACTATCCCAGGTTGCTCCAAGCCCCATCCAGCCTGGCCTTGGGCACTTCCAGCTGTGTTTCCTTTGCAAGTACCAGGCACAGCTGATTCTGCAGCCAGCTGTGAGGTGCATCTCATACAGAATGAAAAGCAAACCCCTTTTTGCCCAGACAGGATGGTGTCCACAGGGAATAACTCACACTAAACACAGAGTGTGATGCTCCTGGCTGTGACTCTGCATCCAGAGAGCTCTGTCTGAGCTGCCAGCGCCCAGGCTGGTGCTCATCCTGACTTTAATAGATCATGGCAGCCCAGAAGGGCCAAATCCAGTCGGATTTGTCAGCACAGGATGTAAAGAAACCCAATCCTGAGTGTCCATGGAGGATCAGAGCTCGGCCCTGCAGCCAAACAGATGTGCAAAGCTTGGTGCAAGGACAGGCAAGGCACAACAAAGCTTTAAACAGCTTTTTTGATGTTGTTTTTTCGGGCTTTTTTATAAACCCAGTCAGCTGCTTAATGCCTGAGTGTCCCTCCTGAGGCACAGGCAGGGAAATCCCTTTCTCCAGA
Organism: Geospiza fortis; assembly: GCF_000277835.1. Lineage (NCBI taxonomy): Eukaryota > Metazoa > Chordata > Aves > Passeriformes > Thraupidae > Geospiza > Geospiza fortis. Next base: position 89,466 of record NW_005054637.1, on the reverse strand, counting down.
GCCAGCAGGTTCAATCCTCTCCATCCCACAGCCCTGTCACTGCTCACACTCGTAGGCACAATCAGGGGGAAAAATCATGTTCCTTTCCAAGGTCAGGCCAAAATTTGGGGTGGGAAGTTGGAACATCATGGCCAACAGAGAGGCAGGTCTCCACCTGGCCTCAGCAGCTCCAATTGGATGCACCCTGGTGCATTTCTAACCAACAAACCTTGGAGCTCCTGCTTCAAGGAGAGCTTCCAATCTACCCCAGCCACTCCAGAAAGGCACAAATGCCAGCTTCTGACAGCTGATGGGCAATTTTATAGGAAAACTTGATTTCCCTGTGGAAGAGGAATTGCAGGGTTGGTCCCTTCCCAGCTATCTGAGCCCCAGAGTATTTCATCTGCTTCCCTGATGGCTTGTCTGCAGCAACGTTTCTTTTGAAGGCTGCTCGCTGAAAGAAGCTAATTGCTTTAGAGCAGCCAGAATTATTCATCTTGAATCCTCCAGTGCATAAACACCCTTCAAAATTCAGAAAATAAGCCACCACCCTGCTTGTGGCTGGCTCACAGAACGCGCATGGCAGTGAGCGATCATCTCAGGCGCTGCAATCCCTGGGGATGTGAAACCGGGATGTGTGGAAATCCGTTATCCTGAGGGAACACAGAGCTGCTTCTGGGGGAGGAGCAGCCTGGCTCTGGAGGATCTGGCTGTGGATCCATGCCGTGGCTGATGCCAGTGCCCCTGCCCTTCTCTAGGTTGCAGGGACATCCTGCCAGCGATCCTCCTCCCTGCACCACCATGCATTCCCAAAAAGTCAAAATTCCCTCTGGGAGGAAGCTTCACTCTGTCTCCTTTCCCTCCCCAGGAAGAGATGCCACTCTCCAGGCCAAGGCCACCCCCCTGATTTCCTTCCAGAGGCCACCCACACCCCTCTCAACAAGGCACTTGAGAAGCAGCAAGTTGGACAGAACTCACAGCAGCAACAAATTTGGGCAATTCCCACAATTCCCAGCGGTGCAAGACAAGTTTCTAGAGGAATCCATAGAAATTCCAACATGACTTGGATTGGAAGGGATCTGAAAGACCACCTAGTTCCAGCTCACACCTTCCACTATCCCAGGTTGCTCCAAGCCCTGTCCAATTCAGCCTTGGATATTTCCAGGGATGGGGCAGCCACAGCTCCTCTGGGAAACCTGTGCCAGGCTCTCACCGTGCCTGCCAGAAACAAAACCAGACAGGTCAGATCCTTGCCAGGATTGGTCCTTCAAGATGAGTGTCCCAGAGAGCAGGAAAGGGTTGGAGCAAGGAAGATGCATCCTTGATGGGAGGGGATCAGATCAAGGAATGCTTAAGCCAACCAGGTGCACATTTGTCCATTGCCACCAATAAAGAGACAGAAATATTCAAAACAGAGGTGACACTTCATGCCTGGAGACTGGAGTCAGCCAGGACATCAGAATTCCACTGAGCAGATGATTTCCCACGTTTTCAATGGCTGTGCTAAATCATTAATAGAGGTTAGTGCTGAACTCACCCCACGAACGCTGAGCTGAGTCACTGCTGTTCTCCCACTCCAGTTTATCCTTGCAAATCAGCTCGAGATGAATGGCTCCCTTATTCTGCACCCAAAAATAGAACACATGCCAAGGCTCACTGCCGAGCAGGTGCTGATTTGTGGCATCAAGCACGTTCAAATGGATCTGATGCATTCAGCCCTGCACAGGCAAAACACTCCATGAGAACCAAGGCTTCCCAAGCCACTGGGGAGGCTTCTCGTTGGGAATCTACTCCAGCCTCTGGAATTCACTGAATGAGCCACGCAGCTCCCTCCCATCTGTCTTAGGTTGGAAGATGTGGCTGGGGGTGTGTGTTCCATTTGCCATCTGTCAGAAGCAGGGCAGTTTTCTTTATCTCTCCCACAAACCAGTCCTCCCTCAGGGAAGTATCTTGTGTTCATGGGCCATTGAGTGCCACTGCATGACTGATCAAATTACATCATCCCATTGGGAGAAGCTCCGCCCAGGGGGAGGAGCCAAGCATTCCTTCCTGGATATAATCTGACAGTTGGAACACCACAGCACCTTTCCCACTGGATTCCCAGAGGAAGACCAGACCAATCTACACCACCACTGGATCTTCAGAGGGAAACTCCACCCTTCTACAGGATCACTGCTCCAGCAGAACCACACCTGTCTCTGCAGGAGGACTGCAGCCACCCTTTAATGGGACTGCTGCCAACACCCTGACACACAGGGAGTCAGGCCATACTCTCACTCTGTCAGGGTTGTTTTGTATTACTGCATTGGTTTGGGCTTTTTTTCCCCTTCCCTACTAAAGAACTGTTATTCCTGCTCCCATATCTTTGCCTGAGAGCCCTTTAATTTCAAATTTATAACAATTTGGAGTTAGGGGGCTCACATTTTCCATTTCAGGGGAGGCTCCTGCCTTCCTTAGCAGACACCTGGCTTTTCAAACCAAGGCACCATCCCACTGGTGTCCAAGAAAGAATGATTCCCTCTTCAAGGGGCTCTCCAAAGGGTTTGGCATCACCCATCCACACTTCATGGGTGACCAAGGAGGCCCTTTCTATGGCAAATCCACTCCAGAGGGTGAAAAACCAGGATGTGTCCCATCAGCCATTATTGTGGTCAAGTTAACCGTGTGTGTGGGGACAGGAAAGCTGACCTGGAGAAATCATCCATTATTTGTCCCAGAAATAAACGTGGCTGCATGGATGACATTACAACAGCATCACTTTCACAGAGCCTCTGGGGAAAAAAAAATAAAAAGTCTTAATAGTCCCCAGAAAAATATCTGCTGTGAAATCATTCTCTCTGAGGATGATATTATGGAATAAGTGATCATCAGCCAAAATTGCTGCATGGAAGTCATCGATTACAGAAATACCCTGACATTCTCCAGCAGTGGCTGTGCAGATGTTGCACCAGAGCTGCTCCACAGGCTCCTCTCTGAGAGAAAGCTCTGCTGTTGTCATGGTTGCTTCATTATCTCAAGTCTTGGGTGACTATCAGAGCAAAAGTCACAGGATCTGACTCCCAAACCCTTGTAAGAGCAGCAAAAAGCCCAGCGCTGGGGCAGATTCGGGTTGCTGATAAGCAAACAATCCTGCAAATTGCTTCTTGCACTGCCAGTCTGACTCATGCTTCTGTAAGCACAGCTCATTTTTCACTCCTCTAAATAAAAAAAAAAAAAATGAATACCCAAACCAAACAAAACACAAAAAAACCCCCAACAAACAACC
>NW_005054637.1:79134-85936 GCF_000277835.1 Geospiza fortis | reverse complement strand
CCCCCGAAGCCAATAACAAACAAAAAAAACCAACCACGCCCACCCCAAAAAAATTTTAAAAAACCAAACAAGCAAGCTCCAAGTGATTTTTCCATCAGGCAAAAGGTCTTGGGAAACCTAAGGAATGGCCAAGATGGAGCTGGTGGCTCTGTGAGAGATTCCTGCACCTGGAAGGACCTGCAGAGAACCATCCCCAAAGAGATGGAGCTCAGCTCCAGCCCCATCCCTGCGCTCCAGGCAAACGGGCACAGCTGGAGGCACAGGACAAAGGCTTTCCCTGTCTCTCCACATCCTGGTTCCTGCATGTCCAGCACCATCTGCTGGCATTCTCTCCAGGAGCCAGCTCCTCCTCACAGGCTGGGCAGCTGCCACCCAGGGTCAGGGAGGCAGGCACACCCTGAGACACGGCCCTGGAGCAGCACAGCTCCAGGATTTCCCAGGAAAAAAGCCCATTCCAAGGCAGCTTTCCAGAAGCTGAGGCTCACCTGCTGTGGGTCCGTGTCCACCACAGCCTCGTGGTGCAGAGCACCCGACAGCAGATGGGAGCAGGGCCACAGGGGAGTCCCAGCAGATTTAAAAAAATCCCACACAGGAATCCCAAATCCCGGTGATTTTGGCTCAACTTTTTTCACCAGGCTCTGTGAGACACTGATTTAATTCATTTGAAAATCAGTTCATCATTAGTTGGGAAGACGAAGAGCAGCAGGACCTAATAATTCCTGCTTTGGAAGGCACGAGCGAACCCTCCAGAGAATCCCAGAAGAGTTTGGATGGGAAGAGACCTTAAATCCCATCTCATTCCATCCCTGCCATGGGCAGGGACACCTTTCACTAGCTCAGGTTGCTCCAAGCCCATCCTGGCCTTGAGCACTTCCAGGAATGGGACATCACCACCTCCCTGCTGGATGATCGCAGGAGCAAAAGATGAAAAATACCCCAAACCCTGTGCTCAGCCAGAAAATTATCACTGAGCTGCTGTTCTGCACAGAGAGGGAGATAAACCACGACCTGGCGCTTCCCTGCCCCAGCCAAAGCTGCTTTCCACCCAAAGTAACTGCATTTATTTGTATTTTCTTTGAGAGTGACACTCAGAATTAAGTGCCCGGTGCAGAGAAAGAACATCCTGCACCATTACACACAGGGGTCTGAACCAGACAGGAATCCTGGGATGTTCAACCTCTGCAATTAACCAAAACAGCCTGGGAGAACACCAGAACACACAAATATTCCCTTTGGGAACAGGTGTTTCAGGAACAAAACACCTTTGAAATGTCACACTGAAAGGAAGAGGAGGAGAAAGGGCAGGCATGCTGCCTTTCCTGGTTATCCTGAATATTTTAACTGTGATCCCACTGAGATAATTCAGAGCTCCACATTAGGATATTCCAGGACTGCAGCTTGCACTGGGCTGGGGTTTTCAGTGACTTTTTGGTTCCCCACATCCAGCCTCTTCCTTTTACACACCCACCCAAGGTTTTTGTTGGAAGAGGAGAAAAGAAACTCAGCAGGATTCCCTCCATGGGGATTATTTTGGAACAAGCCAAGCATCACTTGCTGTCCACTGATGAGCTTTTAGGTCCTTCCTAACCCAAAATATTCTGCATGTTGAAAAGACAGACAAATGTGCTATCATGAGGAAGAGCCACAACAAATCCCAGATCCTGTATTTTTTCCCCCTACTATTATTCTAATTCTCCAGGCATTTACTATGCTATCCATGGCCAACACAGTTTTACATTCCAGTTCTTGTCAACTCTTGGTGTTGACTCGAGGCAAACCCACGTGTGAATGGATGTAAACTGAAATTCCCTGCTCTCCCTGGCAATGATTTCCACGACATATCTCTGAACTCCCATAAAAATGATAAATGAGTTTAAAACTGCAGCCATTCAAATGGAAAATCCTGCTGCAGGCCTGGTAGAACAGAAATAAAGACAGCAGAATTACGGCTGCAGAGCAGAAAACCCTGCAAAACAGACCTCTGGAAGCAATAAAGCAACTCTAAGAAACAAAAATAAAATAAATATTGCCATGCAAATGGTTGCACCAGTCAAACCTGAGCCACATTTCCTGGGTGCTTGTCCTTCTGCTGGGCCAAAGGCAAGAGGGAAAACCATATCCAGAGCTGTCAGGCTGTGACAAAGCTGGGGAAGGACCCTGGGAAGAGCTGCCTGATTAAACAGCAGCCCTGAGCAAACAGCCCCAGCCTTGCCTGCTCCGTGATACATCTCCTTCTCCAAATGGGAAGAGGACAGGAGAGAAAACATTGCTTCCAGCTCGTTATTTCCAGGCTGTTTCAGCTGTCAAAACACTGCACTGGATCCCTGTCACCTGGGAAAAAAAGCTGGAGGGCTCAGATCCAAGGGCCTGGTGTGGTAATCAGGCAGAGCTGGAGCCCAGGGTGTTGGGATATCCCATCTCCTGGTGCTTCCATAGTGAAAAAAGATGGACATTCCTGCATCCACTGAAGCTCTGGGAATGCTTGATTTCCCTGAGGTCACTGCTCCAACGTCTCCCGAGGTCTCGGCAGAAACAATTCTCAACAAAGGGGAAAAAAAAAACAAGAAACAAAACAAAACAAAAAACAACAAAAAAAAAACCTCAAAAACCCCCACTCCCCCAAAAAAAACCAACCCCCCCCCAAAAACAACAAAAAAAAAACCTCAAAAACCCCCACTCCCCCAAAAAAAACCAACCCCCCCCCAAAAACAACAAAAAAAAAACCTCAAAAACCCCCACTCCCCCAAAAAAAACCAACCCCCCCCCAAAAACAACAAAAAAAAAACCTCAAAAACCCCCACTCCCCCAAAAAAAACCAACCCCCCCCCAAAAACAACAAAAAAAAAACCTCAAAAACCCCCACTCCCCCAAAAAAAACCAACCCCCCCCCAAAAACAACAAAAAAAAAACCTCAAAAACCCCCACTCCCCCAAAAAAAACCAACCCCCCCCCAAAAACAACAAAAAAAAAACCTCAAAAACCCCCACTCCCCCAAAAAAAACCAAACCCCCCCCAAAAAACAACAAAACCAAAACAAAAAACCCAAAAAAACCCAAACAAAAAAAAAATCCCTAACTTGAGATAAAGAGACATCAAAAGATGCAACAGAGGATTTTCCACAACTCCTCCAAGCTATTTTTAGTCTCTCTTTCATGGTGAGAACACAACATCCAGTTTCTCCGCCCCGTGTCCTCCACCTCCTCTGGGAGCAGACCTGCAACAGGGCGAGGTGAGGGCATGTAAAAGTTCTGTGAGCTGAGAGCTAAAGATGAAATCTGGGCTCTGATAGAGGGGTTTTCATGGCTGATTACAGCTCCACGGGGATGGGGTGCTCCTGACCCCTCATCTGCATGGACTTGGGGGAAGAGTGGAGGCAGAAGGAAGTCAGGGAAGGATTTAGTCAAGCATGGCTAAGACAAGCATCATGTTTGTAGTGAGCTGGTTTATTCCAACTCTTTCAGCTGTGAAATGCTCTGGACTGGCGTTCAGGACTCAGGATGAAGCTCACAGCCTTCCCAGTCCTGTGTGGGAATTCTTGGGGTGTGGCATTCAAATTCTCTGGAAAAATCCCTTCACCCAGGGCTTTTCTCCTGGGAAGCTGAGAAGCCTCAGAGAAAAGGGAAACAATTCTTATCTCATTTGCTTCTCCTGTGTTGTGCTCATGTGGAATGTGTCTGGAGATTGTTTACCCACAGGTGATTGTTCCATTGGATTCTGCTGGGAGTTGTTTTGGCTCTTTGGCCAATCAGGGTCAAGCTGTGTCAGGACTCTGGAGACAGTCACCAGTTTTCATTATTATCTTCTTAGCATTCTGTAAGTATCCTTTCTGTATTCTTTAATATAATATAGATAATAAAGTAATAAATTAGCCTTCTGAGAACATGGAGTCAGATTCATCATTCCTGCCTTCTTCGGGGCACCTTTTTTATGATTTTGGGGGTGTCCTGTGCAGGGTCAGAAGCTGGGTTTCAATCCTTCTAACTCAAGATATTCCACATGATGCTGCTCCTGGAGCTTCTCCATCCTCCCCTGGAGCTGGACACCAAGGTGTGCATGAACGAGGTGATATTCAAGAGGTACCTGGCTCAAAGAGAGATGCTCTTCCCAACTTCCAGAACTCCTGGAACATACCTAGGGCTCCACATGGATCTGCTCTGCTTCTCCTACTTCCCGGTGCAAGGCACATCCCCTGGGATCAGTGCTGAGCACATCTCTTCCCAAAGCTGTAGGTCTCAATCATCTCTGCATTATCATGGTCTGAGGGAATCAAAGGTGCTCATCTGGAATTTATGTCCCCAGATCCCTGTGCCAGGAAGGCTCTGACTGCTAAAGCACCAGCTGGGAAAAAAAAAAACAAAACAGACTTAAAAGATACAGAAAGGATTGTGTTGGACCAGCTGGGTCTTCTCCAGAGGCAGCAAGGCTGGAAAAGGATCAGGGATATCTCCAAGGAATCTGCAATGCAGCAGGGTGCTGATCCAGCCTTCTGATGGACACAAGGCCATAAAAGCAGAAGCTGCAGACACTGATTTTTTCCCACTGGTTGAGAAGGGCAATCCAAGGTGGAATATCTGGAGAGGGACATTTGAAATTCGTGGTTTTAGCTCAGCAGAAACCAGTTCAGGGGGTGTCCAGACTTACTCAGTGGATGTGCCCGACATTCACACCCAGATGCTGACATCCCAGGGCAGCTGACAAGCCTTGTATTAATTCCAGACTAATCTGCACCATCTGTCAAAGTCTGAGGGGAAAAGAGCAACTTCTCCACTCTGGGGTTGGATTCTCTTACTGCTGCTCTGGCTGGATTCATTTGCAGAAGAGAAACTCTTGGTTTTTATGAAGTCTTCCATGAAAAAGTCTCCCTGGCACCTCCACTGAAGGAGCCGCAGAGATTCCCTGGGCACAGCAGCATTTGCAGATTTCCAAATCCAAGTTTTTGGCAGGGACAGGAGCAGCTGTACCAGGCTTTTCTATGGTGTAGAAGAACCACTCTGCCCACTGAATTCTGGTGTGGTACCAGAATTCCCAACTCAAAATTCCACTCTGCCCACTGAATTCTGTTGTGGTACCAGAATTCCAAACTCAAAATTGCAAGCTCTTCACCTTCAGGAGGCCTAGAAGTATTTGTTTTAGGGCTGCCTGGAAGTTTTTCAGCCCACAGGACCTACACAACCATCCCAGGCCCACCTCATTTGGTTTTCTGCCAAAGACACGGAACTCTAGAAATCTTCCAGCTCCAGGTGATGCAGGTCCAGAGAGAAAAGCAAGCAGAAGAAAAGGTCAGGCATCAGCAAAAAATGGTCTTTCTCTTCTGACAAGTATTCCTGGCATGGAAAAACAGCAAAACTGATTGAACCTGAGATATTCTTCCCTTCCTGAGGGCTCTGGATGCAGGATCTCCTTATCCTCATCAGAGTTTTTCATCTCCTCCAAACCAATCTCAAGAAAATTTTCATCTACCCAAACAAATCCGTGCATTCACAGGAGCTAAGTTAGGCTCTTTCACCTTGGACTGGAATGCTTCCACCTCCCTTCCCTGAACAGGGAACACTTGAACTGGAAACCATCAGACCAAGGGATGTGCAGCCCCTGCCTGTCACTGATCCCTGCTCACAGTGGGGCACCAGAGAGGCCCTTCAGGCATCACTCAGCAGGATTCTCATCTCTGCACTCACACCTGCCCAGCATTCCAAGCAAGGCAGCCTCCAGCTGGGCTCTGCACTCCCTGGCTGGAGCCACAGCCCCTGTTTCCATGCCTGCCCTAGTTTCTGGTCATAATTCTGTGGTGCATTAAGATCGAGGCTGCTCCGACTACCTGTGTGCATTTAGAGGGAGAGAGATTTTCCCCCAGGGGGAGCTTTTAAAAGCAGCAGTTCACCTGGGTGAGGAGCCAGCTCAGGTATTAAAAACAAAAATTCTCCACCACTAAGTTACAAAGAGAAAAAAAATTTAAAAATCTGAGTTGTAAACAGCAACAAACAACAAAAAGAACTCTGATATTGGTCAAGATGTCCCTGGATCTAGAGGAAGGATTCCCTGCTCATGGATGGGGTTGGATTTATGATCCTGAAATGTCCCTTGCATCCCAAACCATTCCATGGCTCTATGATAATCACCACAGGGTACCCCATCCCACGTGGAGCATCCTGGAAAGTGATCTGGGCAAGGAAAAAAAAAAAAAAAAGGAAAAAAAGGAGGAAGTTTCAGGCAACCTGCTGCTACAGAAAGGGGTTGTGGGGGACAGGCTGGGTTAGTGGCTCCTCTGGGAGCCTGTGAGAGGGAAAAGGGAAGATTTCAAACAGGAGAAGCAAAAATGAAAGGAGAAAGAGGGGAGGGGAAGAAGGATGAAGGGGGAAGAGACAACAAATGACTCTTCATTTAGCACAAAGAAACCAAGATGTCAAGAACAACATTAATCAAGTCACCGAGGGATGAGACAAAATTCTGTAATTGCCTCTACCCCGATGCGAGAAACCTGGGTAATAAACAAGAGAAATGGGAATTGCTCACTTACAGAGCATAAATTTGACCTAGTTGGTATCACTGAAAACCTTCTGGGAGGCATTTGCATGATTGGAATGTGCAAGGAAGAGTCAGTGCTCATAACCTGTGTGGGAAAGGGAGGGGAAGCCCTGGCGTGGCCTGCAAGGAGAATATCTCCAGTGAGTCCTCCTGCTCCTGAGCTTTGGGATTGTCACTAAGCTCCTTCCCAACTAAACCCTCACCAGGGGAGCAGCGCCAGACATCCACACTGACATTTCCAAAGCTTCCCCAGCAAAGTATTATCTGAATTTTTTTTCTT
>NW_005054637.1:56088-79103 GCF_000277835.1 Geospiza fortis | reverse complement strand
TTGGGGTGGGTGGGTCAGAATTTACCAAAAATGGCTCTAAAGCTGCTTCCCCCTCCCCGTGCACGGACTTTTGTCTGGGCAGGGAAATCAGGAGCGACAGCTGAACTGGAAGGCAGCCTCTGCTTCAGAGCAAGCAATCCCACTAATCTTTTAATGCACAGACAAAGCAAATGCCAAACTAATGAAATACCGGCTTATGCCTTCAAAGGGGAACATTTCAGACCCAGCAGAGCCAAGGGAACAAAGTTACCAGAAGTTAACAAAAGTCACAGCAAAAATAATTTCGCTCAAAAAAAGAAAAAAAAAAAGTAAAATAAAATAAAAAGTAAGTGCTAGACAACCACAAATACCATGATTCAAGGAAGGCTCTTTTGAAGGGCCCGGGGATGAAAGCCCAGAGTGAGTGATGTGAGCTGTGTAATCTTCACCAAGGGGAGAAGGAAAAGCAAGGAGGGATTTGATGCAAATCAGCTCTATCATTCCTAGCTTGTATTCATTGGGAAAGGAGGGGAGGGGGGAGACTCCAATAATTCAACATCCAGACAACTTCACAGGAGCTTAGGGAATCTTTGCAAGAGCGATGCTATTTCTGGTATGCCAGGAATAATCCAGAGATTAATTATTTCTCCTGGGTTTAGGCAGGCACAGGCACTGCCTTCCACCTTACCTCCTTGGGGCTGACATCCCTGGGAATATCCTCTGTGCTCCTTTGCACCTCCAAAGAAAGAGTCAGGGATTTTCCACTTATTTTGGGAGCCATTCCTTTCAAGTAACATGCAGGATCTTCTTGGGAGTCAAACTGCTCCAGCAGCAGGCACATCCCATAAACCCTCCCAGATCTTGCACCCCCAGCAGCCATTTCAATGAATTCCACAGGGAAACACCCCAATAATTGGCAGGGCTGTGTCTCAAGCCCTCCATCAAAGCCCCGATTCCAAACATTTCACTGCTCTGTCCATCAGAAGCTCCCAAAGGTCTCCACTACAAAGGTGACTTTTCTGGCCACAGCAGCTCCAATTTATTTGAATTTATTCCCCCCCCCCTCCATTTTATACAGAAAAAATAGCTGGAAATGTGTCCCAACAATATCTTATCTCAGTCTTTGCTGTGACTTTAAAGTCAGCAAACCACCTTCTCTTGGAATTATTTAGGCTGGAAAAGGCCCCTAAAATCAGAGTCCAACCATTGCCCCAGCCCTTCCAATGCCATCACTAAATTGTGTCCCCAGATGCCACATCAGCTTTTAAATACATCCATGCTCTCTGCTGCCTCACAAAGGTCACCAGGCAAGTCTGCTCCAGCTCCACACCCCCCTAAAACCCCTCCAGTGATCTCTTACCTCCCCACAAAATCTCCCACTGTTTCCTCCCTTTCCATCCAGTCTCCAGCTCAATATTTTACAGACCATCAGAATCAATCCTAGATGCACTGCAGAGGTCAGGATGAAATAAAATGAAGAAATATTTAAAGGATGGCAGTATTTATTGGTATTAATTATGTGGGGTTTCATGCAGACAACATGGGGTTTATTTATAAGCTGGATTGAGAGATCTCAGTTGTTCTGAGCACCAGAGGTCTGGGGAGCAACAGAGTCAGTCAGGTGCCACCATTTCAGGTGATTTGTTATAATAACATTAACATAAGCTATAAAACAAGCTTAAATTGGTTTATTAATAGCTCTCAAAGTTTCATTATCAACAGGGAACAAGCATTTCAAGGGGAAATGTCCAGGGAATCACAGAATCATAGAGTGGTCTGGGTTGGAAGGGACCTTAAAGTTCATTCCACTATCCCAGGTTGCTCCAAGCCCTGTCCAGCCTGGCCTTGGACATTTCCAGGGATAGGGAAACCTGAGGGTTATTTATCCCAATATTTTGGGATTAACCTGCTTTATGATAACTGAAACTAAGCTATGATTAAATTTGCAGGTAATGGAAACTGTTGAAGAAGGCTAAATGGAGGAAATCTTAAGGACATCAGGCTGCTAGACACAGACATATCCAAATAGAGCCAAATAAGGTCACATCCAGGAACCAGGAAAGCAGGTCAGACCCACAAAATGAGACTGTCCCAGCCATTCTAATAGAGGAATGAGCAAGATACAAATTGTCAGCTAAAAGCATTTTCTAGCTAAGGAAATTTTCAGTCATTTCATGCTTAACCTTGGGACAATGAGGGGACAGTCCTCTTTCTTTGAGCACGACTCATAACTGTCCCAAAAGTGGGGCAAAATCCACCAAAAAACAAATTCACTGCAGGAAGGACTGGTGCATTCACCACACGAATGTGAAGCTTCCCAGATTTTCACTAAATCCAGGGCAGCAGATCAGGGAAACCCATCAAGGCCACGGGGGGGTTCAGCCTTGGAGCTTGCCACGTGCAGCATCAACTTTTTAACTACAAACACCCCTGTGAAGCTGCCTCTGAAGTTTAAGAGAAATCCCAGCAAGATAACACTGTGCCATGCTTAAATAATCCCAGTGATCAGAAATCCTTTGATGCTTAATGCTCAAGTTGGGATATTTTTAGAGAAGTGCTGGCTTTAGCTGAAAAAAGAGCCCACTCCACACACTATCAGTCAACTGATCAGCAGATAGTATCTAGTCTCTAAATAATGCTGATCTGGAGAGAGGCTCCAGCTTTATGAAAAGACACTTGCCAGCTGATTTAAAGGTGCAGAAGTGAACACAAGTAGCAGCAGCTTAAGGGAAGATGACTGCAGAAGCTCGAAGAATCAACATCTTGAAAAGAAAGCTGAAGTCCTGGATGTCAGAGAATAAAAAAATTTAAGAAGGGGTATTAAGGCTAATGAAGGCACCAAGCTTGTGCATGCAGTGGAGAAGGTTATCCTGTCTCACAGCCAAAAACTTCCAAGTTGTCCCTGTCATCCTGGAACAGGATTTAACACAAGCAGAGGAAAACACATTTGCCCTCCAATATTGGTTTCTCTGGATCTGGATTTAAGGCACTTGAGGAAATAGTTCATGTTCAGACTCAGGTGTTTATTATTTCTTATCAGTAAAACACTCTCACAACCACGAGTTCAGCAGCTTTTCACTAGAAGGCAAAAAATGGCCAACAATCTCTTGTTACAAGGTCTTTTAAGACTAAACTATCCAATTAAGAAAGGACACCTAGACTATTTTCCCTTTTAACCCAATAACTGCAATACCAAAGAGCTGCAATGGGGACTTTTCTGCCCAATTACAAAATGCCACCCAAATCCATGAAGTAGAAGGAAGAAGAAGCATAAAGAACAACCAGCCTCCCCTCTAAAACCTCCACCTTGCTTCATATTTATTGCCATATTCTAAAACCCCAAACTCTAAGTTTTCCACCCTGTGATGTTACACACTTCTAACTACACACCTCTAATCTCAGTGCTATCAATCCATTTTGGAAACCTTCTCCGCAGCCTCAAGGCAAATGCAGTGTTCTCTTGGGTGTCTGTGCCTTTAAGCATAGAAAGTTTAAAATTCTCAGCATCCAGGGTTCCAACACTCCAAAACCAGCAGATTTTTGGAGCCTCTCTCAGCCCCAAAACCCCTGGGGATCCCTGACTGCAGGCTTTGCTTGGTGACAGCAGCTCTGCACCTCCTGTGGTCCAGGGGATCACGCCAGGTAACGTCAGAGCTGCAACCTAAACATCCTCCTGGCCTGGGAATAACTTTGATTTTAAAGAAGAGACTTTTCTGTCTTCTTTTTCTTTATTCTTCCCTCATGATCCTGTTAATGCAGCTTCGGGGCTCAGCGCTGCATTGTTCACCTCCAGAAGCACTACCTGCTGTCTCTTCACATAAAGAGCTGATGACAGGAGGAGGTTTATTACTCTAATCACTTGCAAGAAAAAAAAAAGTTACTGCACATGCACTTGACTACTCAATTTGCTTTATGCAAGTTGTCCATGAACGTGATCATTTCTTTCAGCTATAAGATTGTTTAAAGTGCTCTTATCTCTTCCTCTCATTTTTTTTTTAATTCTATTTCAGTAACATTGAGAAAGAGCCCAGAGAAGCTGTGGCTGCCCCTAGATCCCTGGAAGTTTCCAAGGCCAGGCTGGAAAGGCTTGGAGCCACCTGGGATAGTGGGAAGTGTCCCAGCCCAGGCCAGGGGGTGGGAATTGGATGACTTTAAAGTCCCTTCCCACCCAGGACATGCTGGGATTCTGTGACCAGCCCTGGGCAGGAGGCTGCAGGGCAGCCAGAGGATGACACAGGATTTCAAGTGGAAACACAGAGTCACTGGGAGCTGACTTGTGGCATGGAAACCCCAAAGCTGGAGGCAAGTGATTCAGTGCAGTGAGCTTGTCAAGGCTGTAATAGCTCTGATTAGAGGTGTCAGCAATGCCACATCAGGTGCCTCATGAGCTGCAGCACCAGGGCAGCCAGGAGACAACAAGAAATCCATGCTGCTCATGAGCTGCAATTAAGGCTACCACTGACTAACAAAATGGGCAAAAAAAAACCCCCAAAACGAAAAGTAAACCACAGCAGGGAGGTGTGGCATTCACATTCTCTGATAAAATCCTTTTGCCCAGGATTTTTCTCTCCTGGGAAGCTGAGAAGCCTCAGAGAAAAGGAAAACAATTCTTCTCTCATTTGCTTCTCCTGTGTTGTGCTCATGTGGAATGTGTCTGGAGATTGTTTACCCACAGGTGATTGTTCCATTGGATTCTGCTGTGAGTTGTTTTGGCTCTTTGGCCAATCAGGGCCAAGCTGTGTCAGGACTCTGGAGACAGTCAGGAGTTCTCATTATTATCTTCTTAGCATTCAGTAAGTATCCCTTTTGTATCCTTTAATATAGTATAGTATTCTTTAATATAATATAGTATCATAAAGTAATAAATTAGCCTGCTGAGAACATGGAGTCAGATTCATCATTTCCTCCCAACGTCTGGGGGAAATCCAAATGCAATAGGGAGGTGATGAGAGGGAACAGAAAACCAAAACCACTCAGGATACAGAGTGGCTTTAGGTAGAAGGCCCAGAGAGCCATAAAATGATCACCGTGGAGCTGTACCCACAGCAAACTTCCCAGGAGCAGCCTGCTCCTTCCCAATGCCTTTAAGATGAAGGAGAGTAGATTTAGACTGGATATTGGGAAGAAAGTCTTTCCTGTGAGGATGAAGAGGTGCTGGCACTGCCCAGAGCAGCTGTGGCTGCCCCTGGATCCCTGGAAGTGTCCAAGGCCAGGTTGGACAGGGCTTGGAGCCACCTGGGATAGTGGAAGGTGTCCCTGCCATGGCAGGGGTGGGATGAAACGAGGTGACCTTTAAGGTTTCCTTCCAACCCAGAACATTTTAGGATCCTATGATTTCCCTAAAGAGTTGTTTTCACGAGTGCTTTGCAAAGAGAAAGATCAAGCAACTCTAGCAGGAGGAAATAACTCTGCTCACTCAAGCTCAGTTTTTATTTAGACCAAAGTCCAGCTGAGCAGGGTTCCCTGTGCCCAGTGCTCAGAACCAGCACCTGATCTCATCTCTGGAGGCAGGTTCCAGCTGTCCTGGAGCCTGCAGCACATCCAGCACGCCTCGGACCGGGCACCTGTCAGGAAGGATCCAGCTGATGGGTTTGAGGGCCCTGCTGTAATTACCTCATCACAGCGACACACACCCTGAGATGCAATCAGCTGCCAGCTAATTGCACAACATCCCCAGCGCGCTCAGAAACAGCGCAGGAGCCACATCAGTGGCAGGAATCCCATTAAAACCTCAGGAAGCACAAGCCCACCCACATTTGAGCAGGTCCTTGAGGAAGAGGCAGAGGTTGGAAAGGTCCCAGTGGGAAGGGCAGAGCTTTGGGAAAGCCCAACAGGTGTTTCAAGAGGGAGGTTTTGAGGCATGCACGCTTCCTTGGTGTTTTTTTGGTGGGGGAACACTGGCTCTTCCCATCCCTGCTCCCAGTCAACTCCATCCTTGGTTGTGGCAGCTCCCTCAAGGCAACAAAGAGCAGCAATTCCAAGAGAGCAGCAGCAGCTTTTTGTGGGTATTGTACCAGAAAGACAGCAAAGAGGATGGAACCTGAACTGCTGTCCCTGCTGCCCTGCTTGTCCTGGGAGTACTTTACAATCCCTGCAGACAGATCCCTCAGCCTGGCAGTTCATCATCAGCATCCTGGCTGATCAGGGCCTGAGAGGTAAATAAACACACAGCTACGCTGATGCCTTCTGCCAGCAACCCAGAACAGCCACAGGGACGAGGCAAGTCTTTATTACAGCCTTTAGGCAGCAAGTCAGATTCATTCCCTGAGAATCCTGCACAAGAGATGTGCAGATAACAGATTCCCACCTCCATCGAGGCATCTTTACACATCACTATTCCACACTGTATTTAAGGCATGTTAAAAGTTCTTCCTTGAAAGTCACAGCTCCCCATCCCCAGCACTGTGGGGTTTTTTTTGGGGCACTTGCTTAGAGACACAGCAGCGTAGAACCCCCAGAAGTTCAGCAAGCACGGCAAGACAGCAAGGCTTAGAAAGAATTGAAAAATAAAGTCTCAACAAGAAAGCTCCTTAGAGGAATGCAATTGATTTTCCAAGTCTTTCAGACCACGTATTTTAATTAATATTTATCCTACCTACTTAAATGCCATAATCTGCGCTGTGTTAGAACTGCAGCATTCAACAATTGATGCCATTAATTCTGCCCACCATGGCATCTCTCCCTCTTCCAGATGCAAGGGGAAGCACTCAGCAGAGAACAGAGGGATCCTTGCAGCCTTCCACATGTGCTGGGAAAGCAGCAGCAGCAGCTGCTGCAATAATGTGCTCAAGCAGATAAACATTCCAGCAACGCTGCTCAAAGCATCAATTTTGTCTTCCCCCCGTTTGCAAGAAGCTCCTGTTGTCAGCTTAACTCGACAACTATTTCCACGCAGCAAACAGCTAATGGGCCACTGAGAAAAGCTCCTAAAAATTCAGCCTGTGCTGCTCCAGAGCTGAGCTGAAGCTCTGCAACCCGTGGAAATAAGGGGCTGGAATGATGGGCCATAGCAAGTGTCAGAGCACTGGCACAGGAAAAAAAAATTAAATATAGAAAACAGACATTTTGCTGCCACAGGAGAAGCTTCAGTGGAGAACCAGCTCATCTGGGAGCTGTTAAGGACCAAGAACACTGACTCTGCTTTTGGGGAAGGAGGCAGCTTTCCACACAGACAGCCAGAGCAGATATGGGAGGCAGGAGGGCATCACCACACTTAGTGCATCCAGGGAGACCCGTGAGAGCTGACAGGAGACACCAAAACCACCATTTCTGGCAGAAATCCTCCTCCCCAAGCTCAGAGCAGAACCCTTAAATTTGCTGTGAAATGCAAACCAGCCATAACTCCTTGGGGAAGGAGGAGAGAAGCTACAAAGGGCAGAGCCTTTTGGGGCAGACTCCCAGCTGCATCCCATGGGGAGGAATTTTGCTCTTCCATAACATTTTGCAGAACTTTCCACCTGAGCCAGGTCACCAAGCTAAGAAGTGCTTGGACCTGTGGCATCTCCACCACTGGGTCCCCTCTGGAACAGATTTAGGGAGAGTGAAGGGTTCAACTCCCCCAGCACTGCACCACAATTTTTACAGCAAACCCATCCTGAAGAAGGCACAGTTGTGTCTCCAATTCAATTGCACTGCACCAAAAGGTGGTCACAGCACTTGGGGGAAAAATTAAAACAATCCCCAAAACCCAAACACCCCCAAATTTCAAGCTCCAGAGCATCAGGAGTAGAAGACTCCTGATCTGTATCAGGGGGCCCCATTAAGATCATTATTTGCTGTCAGAGTCTTTAAGCAGCTTGCTCTAAATATAGACCCATTTAAAGCTTTTCTAGGGGAAAAAAATAATTTAGGAAAAAAAAATCTAAGTGACTTAGAATCAAGAGTGACACCAAGACAGAGCCACAGCAGTGCAGACAGGCTGCAGCAAGGTGATTTTTAAAGGCAAACCTGTGCACCTGCTCTCCCCTGGGGAGATTTTCAGCGCACAGCTGCATCCTCAGTGCTCTGCTGCATTTGGTGCTGCAGCACCATCAGCGATTCCTCCTCCCTGTTCCGGGAGCTGCCTGTCAAACCCATTCCCAGGAGGGAACCTGCCTTGGTTAGGGGCTTTACAGGTGAAGTACACCTCGGCCAAAAGCAGTTTTCCCTGCCAGGATCTCTGCACTGCAGTCCCCAGGCACCCATGGGTCTGCCAAAGCACGAGCAGTTAAAGCTGGCAGAGCCCCAGACAAGAAGGTTTATATCCTTTTGAAAACTCCACTTCAACTTTATGTACTCCGGGGAATTTTGTCGTCTGTGCACATAATCCCCTTGGGAATCCTGAAGTCTTGGTGATAAATCCCTGGAGCTGGTTATACGGCACAGAAGTGCTTTTGATCACGGGGCAAATGCCAGCGTGAAGTGGTGTTTGTTCCCTCTTTGTTCTCCTGGCAGAAGGGAGCGCAAACACGGGGCTGTCTTCCCCTTTCTCCCTGATGGTGTTGCAGCCTTTTCCCTCACAGTTCTCTCCATTTCCATGGAATAATAGTGCCAACAGGACTGCCCCATTCCCAGGCAAACACAAATGCAGAGGGGAGGGTTTGCTGGGAGCACTCGCTTCCACAGACAGCGTGGGCACCCCTCAGAGAGCAGCCACTCCGTCAGCCAATTAAACCAAACCCAACACAAAGCTCCTCTGCTTCCAAAAGGACTGACTGCCATTGTCTTTATTCTCTTAAATTAATGCAGGTTAATTTCTACTGCACACATAAAATACAGTATTCTCACATCAGTGTCCTGCCCCAGCTGAAGAGCTTTATTTCTGTAGCATTTCTTTCCTGCAGCCACATCACATTTAAGCCTTTCCTGCCTGAAAGGTGACTCCAACCTCTTCCCTACCAGACATCCAACCAATTTCCCAGCAGACCAAGCCACCTGGCAGCAGGAGAGACTTGCAGCAGGATTAGGATGCTCTGTAGGGATGCAGGAAAACAGCTCCCGTTTCTCCTGAGAGAAACAAACAATTCTAATTTGGAAGCTGCTTTTTAATGCAGTTGGTGGGTTTGGTTTGGTGGGGTTTTTTTTTTCCCTCCTCCTGCTTTTCAGAAAGCTGTTTTGAGCATAGATTGGGAGGTTTGAAGCAGCACTGAATCTTAATGGGCCTCTCACGTGCGCAGGCAGCTGCTCCCTGCCAGACTGGAGCTGCTCAGAAACACGTACAGAAACATGTACAGACTCTTCCCCACAAAAGAAAGTGGAAGCAGCCTTAGATGCTTCTCTTTTTCTGTCGTGTTTGAAACAACTGACTCCACCAGCCAAAGAACATCCCCTCCATTGCAACCCACCTCCCCAAAGGGGAATAAAACCACTGGATGGAAAGGAAAAGCTCTGAACCCCTGGCAGAGGAAACCCCCGGCGCCTTTGTGGCAGAGACAAAAGCAGCGACACAGAAGCTCAGCCCTGCTCCCCACAACCAACAGGGATCTCTTTCCCAGGGAGGTGTTAACGCTGTGTCCTGCACCCAGAGCCAGGGAACAGCCTCTCCCAGGTGGGACCACTGGGAAGGGAAGAGCACACGGGCAGCGAGGCCCCTGGTTTGGATCTGCCTGCAGCAGCAGCAAGGGAGAGATGGAGCAAAGCTCCCAGGAGAGCAATCAGAGCTGCCGAGCAAATCATGGAAGCATTTCCTCTCAACGAGCTGCTCCCTTCCCAGCAGCTGGCACACCTCTCCCTGTGCTGGCTGCACTGCCTAAAACACCAGTTCCATGGGGAACCAAGGTCAGGCATGGCCAAGAAGCTGAGCTCACCTTGCAGAGTTCACCTTGTGTCCATCCATCCTGTGTGAGCTCAGCCTTCAGCCATCTGCATTCCCAATCCTGGAATGCTTTGGGTTAGGAGGGACCTTAAAGCCCATCCCATGCCACCCCTGCCATGGGCAGGGACACCTTCCACTGTCCCAGGGTGCTCCAAGCCCCAGTGTCCAGCCTGGCCTTGGGCACTGCCAGGGATCCAGGGGCAGCCACAGCTGCTCTGGGCACCCTGTGCCAGGGCCTGCCCACCCTGCCAGGGAACAATTCCTAATTCCCAATCTCCCATCCATCCCTGCCCTCTGGCAGTGGGAGCCATTCCCTGTGTCCTGTCCCTCCATGTCTTGTCCCCCGTCCCTCTCCAGCTCTCCTGGAGCCCCTTTAGGGGCTCTGAGGTGTCCCTGGAGCCTTTCCTTCTCCAGGCTGAATCAACATGTTAAAAGTTAATAGGCCAAAGACTTCCACACACCTTTCAGGACACTCAATGGCTGTAAGGGACCCTCCCCTTCCTCCCTAGACCTCCTTTTCTCCCTAGACCTCCTTTCCTCCAAGTAACCCTGGAGAAGTCAAATGTGACACCATGAAGGATTTGCCTCCTTTGAGACCAATACCCTGAATTTCGTGCTGACAGCTCACAAGAGGGAAATCTGCTGACACAGAGGCTGTGATGCTGCACGTGCACTTTTGCACAGCAGCTGTTTAAGGGCAGTGTTTGGAATTCAGGGATCGCCCCAGAGGGTGAAAACGCTGAGGGAGAGACCTCGAGCAGCCTGAACAAATAGGAAAAAATACCAGCAGAATGGCTGCTGGGACACTTGATGCTACTCTATGCCAGTCAGAGATCACAGGCTTCTTCTGCTTTACAAAATAAATAGAAACTTCAGTCTCAGGCAGAGCTATTTGATTACAGAGCAGATCTGGGTTAGCAGATAACAGCTGGAGTGGAGGAAGGGAGCCAAGCCAGGGCTCTGAGCCCAAACAGCCCAGCTACAACAAACTGCCAAGGGGAGAGGAACTGCTCTGACACACAATCCAGGACAGAGGATTGCTCCTCACAGCTGTGAGAAACCCCAGCCTGCAGCCTGCCACTGCTTTTCACTTCCCATTTGCTAAGCACATCCCACCCTTCACCCGGGCAGAGCATTTCCAGGAACACTCTGGAGAGTCAGCATTCCTGGGAGCTCAGCATCCCTCAGGGCGGTGAGCACAGGGACGGAACAGGCAGGACAGAGCAGAGCAGCTGCAGAGTGCCCAGAGGGGTGGAAAATGAGGATCTGCCCTCTCTGCACCTCAGCCAGGCCTAGAATGGCAGGTTTGAGCCAAAGAAATAAAGTATATTTGTATTTTTGGCTGGTGATATCGAGGTCTGGGTGAGGCCACACGATGCTGCCCAGCCCCACAGCAGGGCATTTTGGGGCTGTGTTTTAATGGGATCAGAGCCCCTCTGCTCTGGAGCCAGGCTGGGAGAGCTGGGGGTGCTCACCTGGAGAAGAGAAGGATCCAGGGACACCTCAGAGCCCCTTCCAGGGCCTAAAGGGGCTCCAGGAGAGCTGGAGAGGAAACTGGGACAAGGGATGGAGGGACAGGACACAGGGAATGGCTCCCCCTGCCAGAGGGCAGGGATGGATGGGAGATTGGGAATGAGGAATTGTTCTCTGGGAGGGTGGGGAGGCCCTGGCACTGCCCAGAGCAGCTGTGGCTGCCCCCGGCAGTGTCCAAGGCCAGGTTGGACAGGGCTTGGAGCCGCCTGGGATGGTGGAAGGGGTCCCTGCCCTGGAATTAAATGATCTTTAAGGTCCCTTCCAACGCAAGCCATTCTGGGATTCTGTCTCTGGGATTCTGTCTCAGGGCCATCACACAGGTACAGGGGACATTTACGGCTCAGCCCCTTGTCACTGGTACAACCTGACCTGAACAAGTTCACAGACACAAAAAGCAGTTCGAGGCACATCTTGCTTCCAAGCAAAACACTCCCCCAGCAGAGAGGCAGAGGAGAGAGATGAGGCAGTCCAAGAAGCCATTAAGGAAACTCTTCGTGCTGAACATGAGTGTCAAGGTTTTGAGGAGCTCAAGGGCTCAAAGCCCCCTGCAAGTCATTTGTGGCTCAACCATGTGTAAACCATGCTAAGCCATATCCCAGAGCTGGCTCTGGTGCCATCCAGTCCACCCAGAGATCAAGAGTCTAATGCCACATTTCAAACCCCCCAGAACATGAGAGGAGCTGAGTATTTTCTTCTACTTGTACACAATGGAATTTATGAAACAGATAGCAAAAGCCATCCATCTTCATTTATAAGTCATGGCTTTTGCCTTTGTTAAATTTAATTGCTTCCCCTGTGGCTTCAAATCAAGGGCAGATTCTATTAAAAGTAATTACTTTGCTGTGCAGCTGGCATAGCAAAGTTGCTTGATAAAGGTTAATCTACTAAAGTGATGGCAGCTTCCAAATGAGGGTGATGATTTTCATTAATAACTTCATGGGGAAGATGATGCTGGAATTTACACGTGCACTACTGACATGATAGCCACAGCTCCAGAGGGTTCTGTGCCCCCATCCATGGCCCAGGACAAGCATGACGCTGGGGCCATGGGGTCCTGCTGCAGGCGCCAGGCACTGCTCCCTGTGCCACCCGCAGGGCTTCCACTCACACTCATCCTCAGGGATGTGCAGGCTGTGGTCTGCCCCAACCCTGGAAGTGTCCAAGGCCAGGTTGGAGCAGTCTGGGATAGTGGAAGGTGTCCCTGCCCACTGCTGAGGGTTGGATGTGATGGGCTTTGAAGCCCCTTGCAACCCAAACCCTTTTAGGCCAGTGTAGAATCAGCACCCCTCTGTGAGGAGCTCACTCCAAGCCATTTGCTCTTCAGGATTCTTTCTGTTTTCCATAGTTCCAGCAGAAGGGAAAGCAGGGGCAGGAGCCCCCTAAAAATCATCAGACAAAGTGGGACCAACCTCAGGAGGAAGGCTTCAAACAAAGCCCTCATTCTTCTTTCTTTTCTCCCTGCAGAGCAGCAGCCCAGAAATGCAGCCCATCCGCAAGGGCTGCAGCATTCTGTGCAAAAGGCCACTTGTGCCACACAAATAATTGGAGAAAGGCTAGGAGATATAAAAAATACACTTTTTTCACCCCGCTAATGCCATCTTTTAGCTGCACTGGAGGATTTTAGTCCTCCCACTCATGACCAGAACATTCAGTTATGCACCAACAGCACTGCTGCTCTCTCCAGACTAACTAAAGCTGGTCTAATGATCCTTTGTGGATCTTTTCCAACTCAAGATACTCTATGAATCCTGTGGGTTTAGGCACCAGGACATGGCAATCCAGTGCCTACTGTGGCAGATTTACAAAAAAGACCCCAAGCATTTTCACGTTTTTAACCATCAGAACCCAGTTTTATAAGCAAGCTGTAGATATTTCACGGAAAATTAGACCAGCTCTCTCAACCACGGGAAAGTTTTACACCATAAATCACAAATGCCTCTGAAATCAGGAGCTGGAGAAAAAAAAAAAAAAAAAGGTTAAGAATTAGAAGCTTAGCACCAGCTATTTTTAACATAATACTGAGAGTAACACCCTGCAAGCAACACACACACATGCTCTATGAATAAAGTAAAAATTCAGCCTTCTGCACACGCCTGCCCCTCCGTGAAGGGAGCTGCCATCTGCATGTTGAAAGGATTATTTTCCACGTGGGAGGCCAGAGAAAGAGGGGGAAAAAAAAATCCCAGAAACCTGCTAGGAAATGCAGTCAAGAGGGCAAATTGTCTCCTGTTTCAGCAAGCAGAGGTGGTCCACGTGGAATGGCTCTGGCAGAGGGGAGTGCTGGCTTTCCAGCCTTGCACCATTAATTGCCCTTCAGGGAGTTAATTAGGGAATTAGGAGACGTCAGGGAGAGGCTTGAGACTGGAAGTTCTGAAAGGAGTGACCTACTGGATATTAACCTTGGAACCATCTTCCTGTAAGGTGGAAACACCTCTTGGCACCTCTCTCCCAACCCAGCTGCACAGTTTTCACCCCATTAACCACAGTCATGTAAAGTTTCAGCTACCAGGGCTCAGCCCCGTCCCAGATGGGACACCCCAGCTCCAGTTTTTCCTCTGAATACTGAAAAGCCACTATGAGCACCTCTGTTCCTGCTCCTCCAGCAGGACAAAGCCCATCAGAGCAGCAGGTCGCTGCTCTTTGCTTGCCTGCTGCACTTCATGAAGCCACTTGTGGCCATTCCCATCTCCCCGGTCCTTGGTTTCCCAGGGGTTTCCCAAGCTCTGCCTTTCCTTGTGTCTGTGACAAGGATTTGTACTCTGGGGGTTTCAATTTCCCCTCGGTAGTTATCACTCCAGAGCAATAAAAATCTCCCTGGGTCAGATGCAAACAACACGTGGCTCCAACTCCCCCTAAATCAAATTTTACTGGAAAGTCACGGGAAGCTCAAACATTCCCAAGACTAGAAAGAGAAAGGAGCTATTTATTCTTGCAGTTACACCAAGCGAGAGCTGAAAAGGTGTTACATTGCTGCCAGCTTAGCTACACATTCAAAAATAAATGTGTTTTCTTGGTGATGGTGAGAGTGCAAATCTCCAGGGAAAGCAAAATCAGAATGGAAAGGCAGCAAAGCAAAGTTATTTATTCAGACTACGGCTGTCAGAAGGGTCTGCTCTGATCAAAGGCTGTTCTGCTGCCCAGGGGGAAAGGTGAGCAGCCCTACCTGCACCTGGCAGGTGAGAAAAGCAGTGAATTCCACGCTGGGAGCAGGTGGAGCAGCCCAGCAGGGACACGGGGGATACCCAAGGGATGAGCATCCAGTGCCTCCTGTGTGATCCAGCAGGGCAAGGCTGTGCCAGGCTCTCCATGGGCATTTCCCGTGTAATTATGTGGGGGAGCAAGCAGCCATTTCAGCAGAGTCCTCTCGAGTTCGATCCAAATGGACAAATGGAGCAGTCAGAACCATCCTGCCACGGTGTCACTGCTCCAGAGGAGAGGAGGGACCCCTTGGGGACATGAGCAGTCCTCAAAGACATAGGCCAGCCCTGGGGGACATGAGCCACCCCTCGGGGACATGAGCAGTCCCTCAGGGACACAGGCTACCCCTCAGGGACACAAGCCATCCCTTGGGGACAGGACGGTGCTTACTGGGTGCCTTGGTTTGGAAAGACAGGAGTCTGCTAAGGAAGGCAGGAGCCTCCCCTGAAATGGAGAATGTAAACCCTCCCCACCCCTCCGAATTGCTATAATTTTAAATTAAGGGGCTCTCAGGCAAAGATATGGGAGCAGGAAATAACAGTTCTTTAATAGGGAAGAAATAAAAAGAATAAAATAAACAATGCAGTCCACTAGAACAGCACTGCCAGAGTCAGAACCCAACCTGACACCCTGTGGGTCAGGGTGTTGGTGGCAGTCCCATTGAAAATGTGGCTGCAGTCCTCTGAAGTATCAGGTGTGGTTCTGTTGGAGCAAGGAGGATCTGTAGAGAAGGATGTATTCTTCCTCTGAAGATCCAGTGAAGGAAGAGGCAGCTGCTGTTCCTCTGGGGAATCCGATGGAGAAAAGCCATGCTGGTGTCCCAGAATCTCAGGTTATATCTGGGTAGCAATGCTTGGCTCCTCCCTCTGGGCGGAGCATCTCACAATGGGATGTTACAGTTCTTATCAGTCATGCACCGATATTCAATAGTCTGTTATCAGCAATGTCCCCTCCCGAGGGAGGTGTGAATGTGGTCACTCAAAGAGAGAGATAAGGCAAACTGCTCACTTGACAAAAGATAATCAGCCATACAGATGGGAATGGAAAACATCTTGCCTTGCAATCTTCAACACCGGGGGAAAGGACCAGGCCTCATGGCGGGGCTCAGCAGCTGCAGCACGACGGCGCAGGGATCGAGGTGAACACAAGGCAGGATGGATTTCTATCCTGAGTCAAATTGCACTCCCTAAAAGAACAAAGAGATTTTAGGGCAGTGTTCTAAACATGACCATTGGCCCTCTGTTCTGGAGCCAGGCTGGGAGAGCTGGGGGTGCTCACCTGGAGAGGAGAAGGCTCCAGGGAGAGCTCAGAGCACCTAAAGGGCTCCGGGAGAGCTGGAGAGGGACTGGGGACAAGGCATGGAGGGACAGGACACAGGGAATGGCTCCCACTGCCAGAGGGCAGGGATGGATGGGATATTGGGAATGAGGAATTGTTCCCTGGCAGGGTGGGCAGGCCCTGGCACTGCCCAGAGCAGCTGTGGCTGCCCCTGGATCCCTGGCAGTGCCCAAGGCCAGGTTGGATGGGCTTGGAGCAGCCTGGGACAGTGGAAGGTGTCTCTGCTCACGGGAAGAAATGAGCTTTAAGGTCACAGAATCAGAGAATAATGAGGTTGGAAGAGTCCTCTAAGATCATCGAGTCCAACCTATGCCCTAACACCTCACCTAGACTATAGCACCAAGTGCCATGCCCAGGCTTTTTTTAAACACATCCAGAGATGGTGATTCTACCATCTCCCTGGGAAGAGCATCCCCGTACTTTATTATTCTTTGGGTGAACAATTTTTTCCGCATATCCAACCTGTGCCTTCCCTCCTGTAGCTGGAGACTGTGTCCCCTGGCTCTGTCAGTGCTGCCTGGTGGAGGAGACCGACCCCACCTGTCTGCAACCTCCCTTCAGGAAGGTGTAGAGAGTGATAAGGTCACCTCTGAGCCTCCTCTTCTCCAGGCTAAACAGCCCCAGTTCCTTCAAATGTTCCTCACAGGGTTTGTGTTCCCAGCCCCTCACCAGCCTCCTCTGGATGTGCTCAAGCATCTCAACATCCTTCCCAAACGGAGGGGCCAGAGCTGGACACAGCACTGTCCTCCCAAACCATCCAGTGGAATAATTTGGAGATAGGATCCATGCTCCCAAACGACGCCAGCTCGGCCCTGGAGCTCTGAGTACTTTTGATTGGCAGAAATGGGGAGATGCAGCTCTAGGATTTGTGTAAAGATCAGTAAAACCCAGCTCCACCTCCTGTGTGACCCTGCCTGGGTATTTTTTGGTAATTTTTGGGTAACAATGTGTACATTGCACTGCAAGTCACACCACACATGGTGGAATGGTGCCAAATGCAAGGCAGGAGCTATTCCTGGTGCCTCCAGCCTGAGGAGATGTTTCATTTCCAGAGCAATTTGATATTAAAATAAAAGGAGAAAAGAGGAGCTAAAGTGAGTTATTTGTTTCTTATTTTTATGGCCGCTTTGATTCTTTAGCACAAAAGAGGAAAACAAAACCCACACCAAAACCCTAAAAAAAACAACAACTACCCTTCAGATTTTTAGCTAAAAACAGGTTATTGGATGCCCCAGAGCTCCCTCTTCATCATTCTCTGTATAAATCAGAGTGAGAAAGAGCACAGCCAACCCTCACAGTCACCTGCAGAGTGGGATGCTCATGCACACAAAGCCGAGATTTAGAGCTAACCCAAAGGCAGAGACTCTAATTCATCACAGTTTTAATTGGTTTCAGTCCCCAAAGAAATACTTCAGTAGACATGAACTGAACCTGGCAGCCACGCAGGGATGGGAGAGAGGCACACACTGATTCTAGGGAGAGATCTTTAAACCACAAGACCAAGCCTTGGACACTCAAATTGGTTTCTGTGGAAAAGCTGTAATGAAATTTTATGGCTCCTTCAGAGGCACAATAGAACTGGTTGAATTTGAGCAACCTTCAGTGAAAAACATACATAAAACAAACCTTTTCTTCCCTCCTTTTTTAAAAAGAAAAACCTTGCTGCTTTAAAAAAATGAAGCAGGAAGGAGAAGCTAAAGAGAAACTGGATAAAAAATGCCCCCCTTTCTTTTTCTCCCCCTCTTTAAAATCAAAGGTATTTTACCTCCCCTAAGGCACCAGAATGTAATCATGAAAAAGCTGAATGAAGCAAAAGTTTTGTGGAGGTTCACGTGTGGATTTGACCTAGATACAGTGAACATTTTTGTGATTAATACAGAGGTTATAATTTTATACCAGAGCACTCCAACTCCAGCTCTAAAACAAAATGGACAGAGTGTCTTATTACTCCCTCATTCCCCTTGATAGATCACTAAATAGCTGCGTGCTTTAATTATTTGAAACAGGCCACAATTCGTTATTTCCCCTTTGAATTCTGCTGCAGAGTTGGATTTTCTTTCATGCCCTGCAAACTGCTATAAAGGGACTGGGATACTAAAGGAATATTAAACCCTTTGCCCACATGCCAAAATCTGTAGGAGGTACCAAATGCTCATAACACTGCCCACACTGCACGCTCCACTCCACCTGAGAGATTGTTTAAAGCTTATAAAGATTAAAAAAAAAAAGTGAAAAGGAAAATTTGAAAGGCAAAATAAAAGCAGGTTTCCTGGGTTTCAGAGTAATTGGGTTTGTTTGACATCCCGAAGCAGGATGTTCTGGAATGGTTTGAGTTGCAAGGGACCTTAAAGATAATCTAGTTCCAAGACCCAAAAGTTTAAAAAAAGTCTTTCAAAAACTCAAAATCACCATTACTTTTCCACTTTTGCTACCATCCAAAGCAGTGTTTCTGACTTTTGAAAGGGTTTGTAGCCAATCACCCCTTCACTGTCCTGGCCTGACCCCACCTGGGCTCAGGTACAGCAATTAAGTGACCATTCACAGCATCAGCTGGCACCTGCACCCACCCACCCGCCCTGAATTTAGTGGCAACCACACAAAACTCACAGCCAGCTTCTCTTAACAAACCAACAGCAGGCAAACATTTGCAGTAGGGAAAAAAATTGAGAAGAAATGTTCTAATTTATTAGAAAAATTAAACATCCTTAGACATATATTAAGTTTCCTATGAGACACAACCTCCAAGATCTGGGAGGAAGGAAAACACTGTGGCCTCCCTGACAGGACACATCCCTGGGGGATACTTTCTCACCACATCTCATGCAATTAGACGAAAAATCATAAACTACAGCATCTCTGCCAGGGCAGAGCTAATCTAAGGCTGGTTTGATGACTACAACCCCTGCTCTGGCTTGTCAGGTGTGAGCATCTAATCACACCTCCATTTTTAACCTACTTCAGCTGGCTGCTGAGCTTTCCTCCATTTCTCACCAATTAAGCTTCCCCAGACCACCTTTACTCAGCTTGAATTCTCCTGGTTACCTGAGTAGCCAGGGCTGATTTATAATGTTCTGCAGGTAATTAATGCACTGATGCCAGCCTGAACAATTGCAGAACAGGCTGGGCTGGAAGGGACCTTGAACTCCATCTCATTACAGCTCCCTCTTTCCCAGTCCAGTTTTCTCCATTTGTGGGGACAATAAAAACGTTGCTTTGGGGAGAAGGAGGCAACATGGGCACATCGACAGCTAAACAAATATCTGTAATATCTGCCAGGAACTTTGCAGCATCACCATCACCTCCAGTGGCTCCTTCCTCATCCTCCAAGCCCATCACCTGCACTGCTGTCTGGCCAAGAGATGTCCCCAGGCCAGCCACAGAAAAAGTCCTTGGATGTTCCCTCCAGGGGAGAGGAGGGCAATGAGAGGGAAGCAGGGAAAGCAAAGAATACAGCCAGCTCACTCAGGCATCTCCATCCATTTCATGCTTTCAGCATTCATCCCATAAAAATTCATCTTGCCCTACAGACAGCATTTTAGAGAGAATAGAGGAGAAAGTTTCTCTTCTTCCTGTTTTGTGCCCAGAAGGCCAAAATCAACACATCCCTGCAAACAGACTGGGACAGGTACTAAACAGCTGAAGAATGCACTTTCTCCCCGGGCTACATATGTCTAAGTGACATTTGATTCCACTGAAAGGCAGATTCGTTTGTATCTGGGAAAAAGGCAAGCATGGAATGTGAGCTTATTTTGAACAGAATCAGCATTGTGGTAGCCAAAGCTCATTAATTATGAATTTTATCAACTGTTCACTGAAATTTGTTCTGCTAGCACAGTGTAACTGCCTGCAAAAGCAGCGCTTTCAAAGGAGAAAAAGCCAAGCTATGAAATAACCCACATCCTTCCTTTTCCAGGAGCTATCCCTTACTTGTTCCAGGACAATTACAACGCTGGGAGAATCCTTGAGGTTCTCCAAGCATCTCAGCAGGGCATTCATTGCCAGGAAAAAAAGTGCTGAAGGGCGTAATGGGGTGAAACATGAATGTGGAGCACAGGAAGGAGATCTCCTGCTTGCGCTGCTGGGGTCCTGGCAGGGTGCTTAAGAAATTTGTCACTGAGCTTTCCCATGTTTGAAGCATATTTTCTGCTCTTCAGCTGGGCTGTGAAATGAGGAGTAAAAGCAACAACCACCCCACAGCCCCAGGGCTCAGAGAGTGAGTCAGCCCCACTCGAACACTCACTCCCAAGGATCCCATTAAGTGCTGAACCAAGAGAAAACATCACAGGGCAGCTCTGCGGGGCACAGGCAGCACTTAACATTACAATTATTTAGAGACACTGATTTTAATCAGCAAGCAGAGCCTCTCCGCTTAATTTCATTTTACATGCACACACACAGGCCTATCTTGGCAAAGGCAGAGCAGTGGTTTGGAGGTGAGGAAGAGGATCATGAGATGTTCTCCCAGTAAAACACTCTGCTTCCATCAGGGAAGTAATGAAGGACGTGAGATGTTCCCCCAGCAATTAAAATAAATCTGGGGGACAAAGATACGGGAGTTGTGCAGGGATTGAGATCTTCACAGTCCACTTTGGGTCTTAGCAGCAGGGAAGCTCGAAGTGCCCAGCTGAGGGGGGAGCCACATCCCCAAAACTGTGGGGTGACCTTCAGGGCCCCATTTCTGTTACCAGAGCCGCTGGAAATGAGGTCTGACTTGTCCCCTTTGTCACCCTGGTGAAAGCATTAACTCAGCTGGTAATTAGAGAGGCCTCAGCCAGGTATGTTAATGACGACGTGAAGAGTTTCTGTTAATCAGCTGTCGGTGAACAATGGTATTTCTCAGATCGTTTCCAGATGCAAAGCTGTTAGAGGGTATTTTCATCAATGATCTGCATTACATTTCCTCCTAATCAAGTTCCCAGTGATCTTTTGATTGGGATGAAAGGAGATACAGAAATGCTACTCAAGTCTAGAGTGATCTGTTTCTCCTGTTAACCCCTTCAGGTAAAAGCCATTTAAACAGCAGGAGATGCTGGCCACTGGTTTTACCAAATTTTTGGTAACACCGAGAAACAAATGTTGCCCCAGCGTGGCAGGACTCCAATGTGAGCAGCCAGCGTGGTGTCACTGCAGAGGAAAACTCCAGCAGCCCCTGCCTGGTGAGAGCACAAGCCATAAAATGCGCCAGAACGAGATGGATTCACAAAATACCAGCGAGCTACAAGGGCTTGGAGGGAGGCAGTGCAGCCATCTGTGCCTGGCTCCCAGAGCCAGCCTGGCAGAGAGTGTGATTAGCACTGTCCAGACAGATCTTCTCCTGTCTGCTGTCAGCAGCCCTGTCTGCTCCAGAGCCTGCCCGTGGCACTAACAGATGTCCCAGGCAGCTCCAGCCCTTGCACAGAGCTCTGAGATCGCATTTCAATCCCCCCGCCCCGGTGTGAGCTCTGGTGCTGGAAGACACGGAAAAGGTGCAAATTAAAACACAGATTTTAAAAAATCCCCTTCCTTATGGGTTCAATGAAGAAGATAAAGATGCCCACTTCTGAGCATCTTCTGGCCTTTGGAGGGAACCTCACCAGAGGTACCAGCAGGTGGGAGGCAGCACAGGCAGGGCCAGAGCTGAGCTGCCAACCCTCAGCAACGCTCCCAGCTGCTGCTTGGGTAAGATAACAAAGGTTTTCCCTCTTATTTTCAATCTAGGATGCCTTGCAGTTATTCCTACAAGGTGCATTGCTGTTAAAACATCCTGGAAAATGTCCCAGGATACATTTTTCTAAGTACAGAGGTCTCAATTAGTGCTTTTCAGTCTGTTGACACAGCCTCAAGCCCAGCCAGGTTAGAAAATCTGAGCCCACGTATCAAGCCAGAATTGAAATTCAGCTCTGCTCTCCACTTGCACTTCCCAATGAGAATTTATCTCCAAATAAAATAAAATACCCTCCAAATAAATTTAAAAATAAAAAAAAAGAGAGAGAGAGAGAGAAAACAAAAACAAAATCCATCACAAACCAGACAGCTGAGTAGGAAATAAATAGCCCAGAAATACAGCAATAGCTTATGCATATTTGAAATACCCCACAGCTACAGGGTGTAAGCTGCATGAAGAGGCCTGAGCAAAGCCTTTGGGGAGCAGTTTGAGTTGTGGTAGCTCAGAAAAGCAATCACTGGAGCAGTGTGACAACAACCCTGCCTAGGAAAAGCCTCTCCAAAGACGCTGAGAGCTGTCAGCTTTGAAAGGAAGCAGCAGGAAAGCCAGGGGCAAGCTGGAGCTGCTGGAAAAGCAGAGCCTTCCTGGCAAGCGTTTTGTTATTAGGCAAAATAATTATCTTACAAGGCAGTGGTTATTGTTGCTAATTAATAGGTGGTGTGCTTAATATAAAGCTCTAATTTGAGTGGCGAGGCAGAGCATTAAAGAGGGATTTGGCAAGTGGGAAAGCACCTCCAGCTTCCCTGGGTTATGGGGGATCATTCTCCAGGTGCACACAGGGGGTGGCCACATCAGTCTCATCCCAAGTCATGGGATCCAGACTCCCAGAATGGACTGGGTTGTAAAGGACACTAAAACTCCTCTTGTTCCACCCTTGCCATGGGCAGGGACACTTTCAACTAGACCAGGTTGCTCCAAGACCCATCCAACCTGCCCTTGAGGTGCCCATGAGACAATATCATTTTGGTGGTAAGTAATTTAAAGGGACACCCAGAGTGCCAGGGATGCTGAGTTTTGCTCCTTCCTTCATGGTGTCTCTCAGAAATCTGCTGCAAACCATACCAAAGGTGATTTCAAGACTCATTTCAGGCTGCTCAGCATCTGCAGAATCCAAGTTCCCACAATTACTGCCGCAAAGAGAGTTTTCAAAACCCTCCTCCAAAGGCATTTTTATCCCCTTGGCTGAGCAGTGACAGGCAGCAAAGCTGGTCCTGAATTTGGAACTCCTGGTCAAGTTTAATGTGTAAAACTTCAAGGAAGTTTAATGTGTGAAACTTCAGGGAAGTTTTTTTTCTAGTTTTTTTTTTCTTTGCAAGTTACTGGAAAACCAGCAGGAGTCACGTAACCCAAAATAGAGAGTTTACATGTGACACAAAGCTGTTTGCTTTCCAAAAGCGGAAGTGGGATGGGGACTGTAGGTGTGACAGGACATTTGACAGTCACTCCTCAGAGTGGCACGAGTAATGACAG
>NW_005054637.1:54135-56047 GCF_000277835.1 Geospiza fortis | reverse complement strand
AGGGAATGGTGTGGGGTCTGCCCATGGGAATTAACATCAAACATTGCCTACCCATGGCAGGGGGTTGGAACCAGATGATCTTTAGGGTTCCTTCCAACCTAAACAAGTCTGGGACTCGATCTCTACCACCACCACGGCATCACTGATTTACATTTAAAAGTCATAGCACTTCTTGCATGATGCCAAGGTTGGACTTGATGGTCTTGGAGGTCTTCTCCAACCTAAATTATCCTGTGTTTCTGTGCCATACAGGGAACCAAGTCTGGGGTTTGCAGAGGTCACTTTTAACTGGTGCATGACTGGGTGGCAGAAACACTTCTGGGAACCAAGCTCATTAAAGGGTATAACAGGAATTGCCTGAAGCTTATGTATGCATGGTCACATTCTAAATGATCTCAACACTTCACAGAAAGGCTCCTGCCAGGAAGGGATAGGGGCAGTATCCCCTTCTTCCCAGCTGGAGTGTGTAGAGGGACTGGTAGATCCAAGTGATGTTTTGCCCCAGACTTGTGTTGGCCTCACCAGGATTTGCCTGAAGGCAAAAAGCAACAAGTCAGGTTTTGTGGCTTTGCCTGCTTTTTTAAGGACACAGCTGATTCATACTACAAGATAAAAATTAACCTTGGGGCCGAAAAATAATTCTGAAGGTTGCTGAAGGCAGACAACCTGACTACTTGATAGCTCCAGTGGAATTCTGGCATCCAGCCCTGCTCTGTCCCAGCTCTTTGCTGAAGTCACACCATTTGTGGTTGGCCTCCAAAGGTCTTCTCCAAGCTGAATGATTCCGTGACCTCCAGCAGCATCACCATCCACCCCCAAAAATCTGAGACACAAACACCCTTTAAACAGACTGTGAACGCCGTGAAGGATCAGCTACTGCAGGAACCTTCTTGGGGGTGCAGAAGGGCAGCCCCGAGATCACCCATCGCTGCCCACATTTGCTGTGAGAGGGCCAGGAATAGGAAAAGCTGTCACTGCGAGGCTGGAGAGCAGCACCTGATGCTCTGTGCCATCTGCCACCCTCCCCAGGTGGCACTTTTCCAGAGCCACATCCCACCCCCTCGTGCCACCAAGGTCAGGCGCTCCTGCTGAAGGGGGGAGACCCCCTCCCTCTGCAGGGCCAGGCTCCTGCTGCCAGCACAGCAAAGCCTTTCTCCTCTCACATGTCACACAGGAGCTAAATGCTGGAAAATGTGGCTCCCCAGCAGCCCTGGTGGAAGATGCCAACACTCGCACGGTGACACTTACAGTCTGTCATCGGCAGCTACAGAAGGATGAGGGGGAGAGAGGTTCTTCTTCGCCACTCCTGACTCTGGCAATCAACAAATTTCCCACTTCCATGCAGAGAATGTTCAGCTTTTCACCCCGATGAGCGCAGGGCAGGTTAAAACACACACCTTTAAGCTCATTCACGTCTCAACTTTCTGAGCCATGGGGTGAATTTCAGTGTCTGCTGAAGTCATTCTCAGGCTAAGGAAATGGGAGCCCTTTCTGGAAGTGCAGGAGTGCCAGCACTGCAGCAGGGCTGTTCCAGATGGGAAAAGGCTGGGCCAAGGATGTGGCCACGCTTGGACTTCCACTTTTCCACAACCCATCTTCATATCAAGGTTAGGAACAAAGCTAATTTAAGGAGCCCCCACAGCTCCAGCAGCCCTCTGCCTCTTCCACGCACAGATCCCGCTCTCTGACAGGTTCCTTGTTCAACAAGCTGCTATCCTGTTCTGCCTGAATAATTTAAAATCAGGGAGCACAAGCAGCAGCAAACAGGCACAGGCAGGGTAGGACACACACCCCAAGCCCCTCGAATGCAGCAATGGCTTTGTGACCACGCTGAAAATCTTGGGGAGGAGGAGCTCCTGAAATCCCAGCTCACTTCAATGCCCAGCCCTGCCCTGTGAGCTGCCCGGGATCC
>NW_005054637.1:49515-54125 GCF_000277835.1 Geospiza fortis | reverse complement strand
TTCCTGCACACCCCATTAGCTCCAGGATCTCATCTGCTCCCTCCTTTCTGCTTTTTATCTGGATGCCGGTGATATGGAGTGCTCACATTTACACTTGGCACCACTGCAGCCTGTGACTGAAGGGTATTCTGAGCTTGTTCTCATTCTCCACGGCTGCTGGCTTCACCTTCCCTTGCCTCGCTCTGCCCTCGCCCTCTGAACTCCAGGAGCCTCCAGGGGCACTGCCAGCTCACAGCAGCTGTTCCCATCCTCTTCACCCATTATCAGGGAGCATTTTCCTACAGAAACCCTAAGAAATCCCCTTCCTCTCAGCTCCTGCCAAGTGGAAGTGTCAATTTCCCGCGTGACAGAAAGCAAATCCTCCACCTGAAATTTGTGGAGTATTGGCTCAACAGTCAGCTATTCTGAGGTCCAATATTCAAGCAGAGCGTCTCCAAAAATAAAAGCAGCAGTTTTAAAAGAGCTCTCAGAAAGGTTTCACAAAGGTGGGGGAATTATCAGAGAACAAGATTGCAAATGGGCTCTATCAATGATGTTTTGCTGCTTCCTAGAAATAAGCCAGGAGCTGGAAGAGTTGAAGGGATCTCCCTTATAGAAGAAAATTACCTATATATTAACACTGGCAGACCAAATAAAAATGTTTAATGTGGATTTTAGAACAATCCAGATGAGGCCTGACACATCACTAGCAGTGCAGGGTAGGAAGAGATGGCAGGGACAAGGGGAAACAGAGCATTATTTACAATTGTAAAGATCATGGCCAGTCAGTCAGGGGCCTGGGGAAGAAGTTCTCCTCTAAGATTCAGAAGCTGGGTTACAGAGCCCATTTCAGGGCAGTTACAGGTGACAAAATCTATATTACCAGGAGCTCAACACCTATTTCATCATTTTTCAGCAGGTAGAAGCATCTGGAGCTCTGTGAGCTGCTCCTGCCCCATCGTTTGGAGTTCAGCTTCTTCTGGAGCCCAGCTACACAGCCCTGGTTACCCTGCCCCTTATTTACAAGTCTCTTGGAAAAGGAACCCCAGCCAGTTCTGGCTGGTGCAGCAAAAAAAAAAAAAACTCCTTCTAAACAAAAAACTGGGTCCACATCCAACACATCGCAGGCTGGGCACTCAAAACACATTTTCCTGAGGAAAAAAGTGATGGCTCAAAGGGGAAGACAAAACCAGGAGAAGGGTAGAAAGATTCTTTCCTCCAGATATCCAGCTGAAGTCCTGGCAGCTTCCAGGTATTTGAGGCTTTTGCTCAATGAGGCATCCAGCTCAGCTCACCGTGACGTGACATGGGGGCATTTAACAGAGATGATGAGCTGGGCCCAGGCTTGTCTGCTCTGGAAGAAGAGCTCAGCTGCCTGGGCTGAGGAAGCAGCTGCTGCTGCTGGAGTGTCTGCCAGAGAAAAAGAGAAGTGGGAGGACCACAGACTTCAGATGCTCTAGGCTGGCTCAACTGGAAGCTGCCTATTTTTGCCAGAACATTCCTGCCCACCCCAGAGGAAAGCCAACCCTTGTGATCTTCCCCCAGCCCTGCTTCCTCCTGCTGGGAGAGCCAAGGAGCTCGAACGTCTGTGGTGGCTTGGAGTGAAGTGTCACTGTCATATTTTCTGAAAAATCCCTTCGCCAGGATTTCTTCTCCTGGGAAGCTGAGAAGCCTCAGAGAAAAATGAAAACAACAATTATCCGATTGCTTCTCCTGTGTTTTGCTGCTTTGGAATGTGGTCTGGAGATTGTTTATCCAACAGGTGCATGTTTGATTGGTTTCATGTGAGTTGTTATTAATTAATGGCCAATCACTGTCCAGCTGTGTCAGGACTCTGGAAGCAGCCACGAGTTTTTATTCTTCATTCTTTGTAACCTTCTGTCTGTATCCTTTCTCTATTCTTTAGTATAGTTTTAATATAGCATTCTTTAATTTGATATAAGTACATAAAATAATAAATCAGCCTTCCAAGAACATGGAGTCAGATTCTCAATTCCTCCTTCATCCTGGGGACCCAGCAAATACCACAGGGAAGTGCCAAAATCATGAATGCACTTATGCAAATGCTGAAACAACACAAACCTGAAGTGACAAGCTATTAGGCAGCCTTTAATGCTCAGCATTGTAAAGGATTTATTAAACACCACGCTTGCAAGGCCAGGACAAACAGGGAAGTGGGAATTTGAAATAACTTGGCAATGTCATTGCACCCTCAAGAAGCACAGGCAGCAACTGAACCCCAAATATTTCACAAGACAAGGTCAGTGCTGTTTCCTGCACTGGACTTAGAAAGGAAGGCCCCAAGGATAAATCCATGTGCCTACAGCCCTGATTTTGGATGTCTTGGCCCATGTTCTCCACTGCTGTAGCTGCTCTGTAGCTTTCTGGGGAAAAGTGGGAAGAAGGAGGAATGGCAGAGGAGAGATGTTATGGGCTGACTGCAACCATTCCCAGTCCCTCAGGGGACAGGGACAAAAAAACTGGGAATGAAGAAGCAAAGCCCAGCTTGGGCAAAGAGGGTTGGAGAGAAAGTGTTGGTTTAATCTTTGTTTTTCACCGTCCAAATCTGTTTTAATCATGGCATTATGTGGGTTGGAAGGGACCCACAAGGATCACGGAGTCCAACCCCTGGCCCTGCACAAACAGCCCAACAATCCCACCCTGGGAGCACTGTTCCCTGGGGAACATTCCCTGGGGAGCCTGGGCAGTGCCCAGCACCCTCTGGGGACGGAACCTTTTCCTGATCTCCCACCTGAGCCTGCCCTGATACAGCTCCAGCCATTCCCTCAGGTGCTGTCCCTGTCACAGAGAGCAGAGATTGGAGCTGTCCCTCAGGAGGAAGCTGAATTCTGCTCTCAGACCTCCATTCACTCTCCTCCTCTCCAGGCTGCACAAATTTTAGCAATAAATTAAATCAATTTCTCCCAAGGCAAGTCTGTTTTGCTCACGACAGTAACTGATGGATGATCTCCCTGCCTTTGTCTTGATCCAGGAGATTTTCCACTTTATTTTCTCCCTCTGTCCTGCCAAGGAGGAGTGGGGAGAGAGCGTCCAGGAGGGCATCTGGCAGCTGCCCAAGGCCAGCCCACCTCATGTGGAGAGAAAGAGACCTCTGGAACAGAAAACTGCTTTCAGAGGCAGACCTAATTTGGCTTGGAGTTCAGTTTTTGGCTGTCCTATCCTCTCCCCACCCCTTGGATCTCATTTCACATTAAGGTGAAAGCAATGACAGCTGCTTTTTCAAGTCTGCAGACACTCCTCTGACACAATTTGCACAATGCCTTTACCTGGGAATGTGCCTGCAGCAAACTGGCTGCCACTTGCAGAGGAGCATCAAGCACTGCCTTCCACTCACACCAAGAGCAAACAAAGTACAGCATGAAGAACTTGGAAAAGTGGAGATTTTTGGTTTTTTATATTTTTAGTTTTTTGGGGTTTTTTTGATAAAAAAGTATATGGTTAGTGTGAGAGCAAGCAGCTGATGAAACCACCCTGTCAATCTCCTTCAGCCTTCCATCTTGTTCTGCATCCTTTTCTTCTTTTGGCCCATCCTTTTGTAAAAAACATTTATTTGTTTCTTCTCCTCCACTTGACTCGAAGGAACCTCAAATCATCACAAGTACAGCCTGGCTTCTGAAACAGACTTCAGCAACTGTCAGGATTCCCAACACCCTGAGAATTGTGTGCTGTCACATCCAACAGAAGGGAAGGAGGACAGGTGGGAAAAGAGCACGGCAAGAGCTGATTTTTACCCTCTGCATTCCCAGCATCCCAGGGAGCCTGCAAGATGTGCCCTTGCAGAAGCCAGGGAATGCTTGCAGAGCAGTCTGAGGGCGAGGAATGGGGCTGTGGCATTTCTCCTGAGGCTTTTCAGCTCCCAAGACCTTACAGGGAAGCAGTGAGACCTCACCTTGAGTGCTGAGCTCTGGGGCTGCCAGCACAGGAAAGACACGGAGCTGCTGGAGAGAGTCCACAGGGATGGTCTGAGGGATGGAGCCCTCTGCTCTGGAGAGAGACTGGGAGAGCTGGGGAGGTTCACCAGGAGGGGAAAAGGCTCTGGGATGATGAAATTGCAGCCTAAAGGGAACCTGCAAGAAGGACAGAGAGCCGCTTTTTATAAGGGTCTGGAATACCAGGACAAAGGGAATGGCTTTACACCTACACAAAGAAGGTTTAGATTTGATATTGGGAAGGAATTCCTCCCTGGGAGGGTGGGCAGGCCCTGGCACAGGTTGCCCAGAGCAGCTGTGGCTGCCCCTGGATCCCTGCAATGTCCCAGGCCAGGTTGGATGGGGTTTGGAGCCACCCTGGGACAGTGGAAGGTGTCCCTGAACTGGATGCTCTTCAAGGTCCTTTTCAACACAAGCCATTTTACGTTTCTATGAAAACAAGGAAAATTATTTCCTTGCAGCACAAAATCTCAACCAGTCCCATCCCAGAAGAGACCAGAGCACCTGGCTCTTGTACAGCTCTTTTTCCTCCGTCTCACGAGGATGACACATCTTCATTCTCAAAAGCTTTCCATCTAGCTCAGCAGCAATCCCATGTTAGGGGCTGCTTTTGCCAACATGACCCTTGGTAGTGTTCCATGCCCTGGAGGCTTCAGCTGGAGGCAAAAATCTTTGGTTATT
>NW_005054637.1:46613-49430 GCF_000277835.1 Geospiza fortis | reverse complement strand
TCAGCAGGAGCCACCTCTGCAGCCAAGGAAAGTCTGCAAGGTCTGGTTTTCCTGGGCTCTCACAACTCTGCAGCCTCAAGGAGAGCACGCAGCGACCACACAGAGATCCCATTTTTGCTTTCTTGTTTCAATCCCTTCATTTCAAAAAAGATTTAGATGGCATAGAAAGGAAGGGAAAAAAACACCCCAAAAACTATTGACATTTGGATGCCTGCCTCTTGATGTTCAGCCAAAAAGAGGCACAGCTGCTGTGCCACGCTGGCATTTAGCCATCACAGAGCCCAAGCACGGGGCAAAGCCAAATTGTGATGGGTGATGATTCCCTTGAGAGAGCACACACCCCCCAAAACACGGTTTTAATGTTGCTAAGAATGACCAAAACATATAAATACATTGGATTTTTCCCCCCCTTAACCTTTCTCCAAGTCATTCCAGAGCTTGCATCCAGCCTAGCGAGTAACCAGCATAGTTACAGGGCTAAATGCAGAACTGCTTAAAAATCCAACGTTTTAGTCCTCTGACAATCAGTTTCGTGGCATTTTATTGTCCTTGGGGAAATGAATGACCTTGACATGGAGCTGGTTTTCCCTGCGCAGCTCCCTGACTCTATTTAGCAGCAGGAAAAGCAGGAACGGAGCCCAGACTGGTGTTACTCAGAATATCAGCTCAGCTTCCAGGATTCTCAAAGCAGTCACTCAGGGAAAGGGAGAGGTGAAGAAATATGGCATTTCTGAACTGCACATATTCCATACATCAACATCCTCCTAATCAACAACAGCTGAAGAACTGCAGAGTGCAGGGGGAGAAGAAAATCCTGTAGATATTGGAGAAACTTCTATATTTATAAATACACACGCATGGATACGTGCACATCCAGACTTAGTCTCCAGCCAGCCCAGCCGGCTGGCACTGAATAACCAGGAGATGCTGTAAATTTTGGGACAAACAGCATCTCCTGGCTGCAGCTCTTGCTCTAATTGTGTTGGCATGATTATTTTTTCCTCACGAACAGGACGGGACTGCTGGGGTATGTTCTTTGAGCTTTACTTGCAGCATCATGGTTGAGACAATGGGAAGATGGCAAAGCTCGCGTACAGCCAGCAGCAGCCAAAGATTTCTTTGTTAGAAATCACTTTTCAAACTTTCTAGCCAATTGCTAAAGCTTACAGGCAATTGTTCTAGCTAATTACTGAAAGTATACATACACTTGCTTCACACAATGCTTGCTTGTCTTCTTTCTATTAACAATACACAATACTCCTTTATTAAGCTTAAAACCTCCTACTATCTTGCTGAGTATATTTTCCTGTAGTTTTAAGGTCTGTCTTAGCAAAGCCTAAAACTCAAGCTATTGTTTAATCTCTTTGCTTGCTGTACCATTTTAACTTTTTCTGCTTTCAGACTTTGCATCTGCAGCTAGTTCTCTGTTTCTCTGCTCTCTCTATTTCTAAGGCCTGCTTTTCCAGCTTTCTGAAAATCTTCTTGCCTTTACTCTGTCCCACACTGATCTTGGTGATTTATTTTGGAGGGCATAGCCACTTGTTAGGCCACGCCAGCCATGGAAAGCCAACACCTGTGCCTGCATTCTGAAAGAAAAAGGTTCATCTGATGGGTCCAGAGAGCAAGGTTCTTCAAGCCACCTCCTAATGGACAGGGTTGTGTGGCTGTAAGCACATTTGGGTCTGAGCAACAGGGATCACACGGAGGAATCACACAATGATGCATTTGTCTTCTGAGCTGGCAAAGAACCCCAAACCCTCCAGGGCATGGTTATGTCATTCCAAGGGCTGACTCTATTAATCTAACAGCAGATGCAACCAGTTCCCACAAGCACTCCCCTGGTTCCAAAATCTTCCAAGGAGTTGGTGGGGAGGGGGGAATAAACGCACATCAATCTCTTGTTTAGACTGCACTGACACAGCTATCAGTGTGACAGATTAGCTGTTGTTGGAACATCCTGCTTGCCCTGAAAGAAATATCTGCCAGGAAAAAGCAGAATGGGACCTGAACACACACCTCCCACCCCAAGGTTACTACTATCCCCATATAAACAGCCCCTGGAAGCCCAGGAGACACAAAATTCCTGATACACCAAAAAAAAAAAACAACAAAACAACCAAACTGCTCTGCCCAGGTGTTCAGTGGATGGCAGGGAAGGTAAGAGAAAAACCAATGTGTAAAATGAGATTCAAATGAAATTCTTTCCATTTGAGCTGCCTGAACAGGGAGAGAGAGAGCTGTGCAGATGGCAAATCCTGAACCAAATGATGAGTCAACCCTCCAAACAGGGGGGCATATTTTAGACCCCAGGAGGTGCAATAAAGCCAACGTGAGGCTGACTTGAGTGATCTCCTTGCCTTCTGGGAGATGCTGCCCTTGCACTTGTTCCTCTGCATCCCTCACACCCACCCAGCTCCTCTTGGCTCGTGTCTTTGGCTTGATCCAAACAGAAACGCAGCCCCGCGCTGGGCTAATCTCACTATTTCATTAATCATTTATCTCATCAATCATTTCCAGCCATTTCCCCTGGGCCACCCAGCCTTGCCTGCAGCTGCCAAATTTCAGGCTCGTTTCATCTCTAACCTAGTTTCAGAGCTGCCTTGTCTCCCTGCCTTTCATGTTCCCAGCTCGTGTTCCCCTCGCACACTTGAACTGGCTGTCCCTGATCAGGATGAGGGGGGAGGAACGAGGGCAAGACAGGCTTTTTGGGATTGTTGTGTGCTCAGATCTGTGCCTTGGAGCCAGATGGTGGCTGACTTGTTTAATTCTCCTCTAAAAGTGGACTCAAGAGAGGAAGAAACCTCAAAGTGGGCAGCA
>NW_005054637.1:32287-46567 GCF_000277835.1 Geospiza fortis | reverse complement strand
CTCTGCGCCCCCAGCCAGCAGCATGTCCTGTGGTGACATTAATTGGGATTAGTGCCAGGGAGCCTGGCATGGAGCTCTGGCCCAGGCTGGGCTCAGCCATTCAGAACATCATTTACCAGCTCTGGAACAAAGCTGTTTCCACAAATTTTAACACTTCAGGGGCTGGGGAGGTGTGGGTTTGGCACGGCAGTCACGTCGCTCTGCTCTCCCAGAGGGAGAGATCTGAGGAAGGACAAGGCAAAGTGCTCACAAGACCTTCAGCTGAGCCTTTCCTGAGCTCTGCCATATGTCATGGGCTGCTAAGGAGTGAATTTCCCACTCTTGGAACATCTCACATATGGGCAGAAATGCCTCCCCTTAGCTGAGAGCTGAAAAGCATCTCTTCCATGTAAACACAGATCTCTTCCTCTGTTCCTCCTTCTCTCTGGAAGCAAAGGGGAGGCACAAGCAGGAGAAACTTTTGCCAAACTGGCCCTTGGCTCTGGGAGCTTGGAGGTGAAACCAGCCTAGCTCCTTCCACTGGGGCTGTGCCAAGGGTGGCAGGTCTGGGAATGCTTGGGGACGGAAGGAAAACCACTCACAACAGGTCCCACAGAAGCCTCACCCCTAAATGAACAGCCCTGGCATCAAGTAAAGAAAAAGCGAGAGTTTTAAACCCCAGACTTGAGCTTTGCAGTTTCTCTGGTTGCTCAGAGGGGTGGAATCCCACCCAGCTCCTACAAACCAAGTTCCTGGGTTCTGGAATCCCCTGCCAGGCCAAGAGCCCTGCAGGATCAGAGCGTGGCTGTGAATGCAAAACACGGGCAGCCTCCTGCACCAGCAGCATTCACATTCAAACCCTGGCAGGCTCCAGCCTCCCAGCACATCCCTGTGGAATTCCAGCCCTCTGCTCCCAGCTGAGCTGCTCTTCCTCAGCA
Organism: Geospiza fortis; assembly: GCF_000277835.1. NCBI lineage: Eukaryota > Metazoa > Chordata > Aves > Passeriformes > Thraupidae > Geospiza > Geospiza fortis. The sequence goes on along the minus strand of NW_005054637.1, from coordinate 45,650 downwards.
GAGCCAACGCTGCAAATGTCAGTGGAAGGCAGGCACGAGCACCACGCTGAGAATCTCTGCTCCTGCTCGCCCTGGCACCAGGCAATGCTTCCAATAAACAGCAAGTTCTCTTTAAAAACAGGAGTTTTTAGGGGAACTGGATTACTGGCAGCTTTATGCAGAGTTGCTTCAGCCAGGGAGAAATGCAGAAGTGTCAGGACACGGCCTGTTGCCCAACAGCAGAGAGGAACTACGGAGTCATTTCGTGATGAAACAGCCACAATGAACAGTCATTTTAAAGAAAGATGCAGTCATGCAGTCGTGGCAGAACACCAGGGCCTGTTATTTCGGCTCCAGGCTTTGGTTCCAGCCTCTCTCAGTGAACTGAAATCTCTGACTCTCTCCAAAGAGCACCCAACCCCTCCCTCTTGGTCTTTCCTCAGTCACCTCCACTTCAGTGGGTGTATTTTCAAACTTTGGCATGTAAGCTTTTAGGACAGAAAGCTGTGTTTTGGTTCACTGAACACAGATCTGCTGCTCCAACCCTTTAAAAGGGCGTGTGTGTCTTTCTTGTTGCATAAACCTCATGTATCTGAGTCCCTTTCTCTCTGCTAGGAAAGGTGATGTGGGGCCTGTTCCAGAAAATTCACCAGCAGGACCTGTGAATGCTTTAAAAGAGCTCAAAAAGCTGGAAAAAATTGCATGGACAAGTGGGGGGTTTTTTCTGTTCTCTCCGAGAGGATAAAAAGCTGGCAATTAATAAAACACCAGCTTAGAAAACCAAACAACTCAAAGGCTTTTGCAATCGGTTCTAGCATTACCTGTAGTCAGGGCTTCTTCCCTTCAAAATACCCTGGAAGACCATTCCACTAAGCAGGAAAGGTATAAAAATATTCCTTAGCAGCCCCTGCATCAAAGACCACCCCAGGGTTTTCTGGTTTGTCTTTTTTATCCAATCTATCTGCTCCCAAAGCCCCTGGCAAGCCTGGCTAATGGAGATTTCTCACCCTTCAACAAGACTGCCTGCAGTTCAATTAAGGAAATTAAAGACCTTTGAAACACGCACAGGAAAAGTTGTTGGGGTTTTGCTGCCCCATCTTTAGGGTGACAGTTGGGCTCGATGATTTTAAAGGTCTTTTCCAACCTGAAAGTTTCAACAAGCCTATCCCAATAACCCACACGTGGCATGTAGCCCTAGGCTGAAACATTCCTGGCCCCCATTCTTCTGCACAGGACCTCTTCTTGATGTGATTATGGGGTTTCCTTCACTCTTTAAATCCACAGCCTCCCATTTGGGATGCTGGGGTCCTTTTCCTTTCCATTATTCATCCCAGATCAGGAGGCTCAGCCAGCAGCATCACCTTCCCTCTGCTCAGAAAAAAATATTCCACAAGCACATAAGATTCTTTTTAAACTGTCATTAATCAAGGCCTGTAATCCCTGGGACCCTGCCAAGCTTTGTGGTTTTCCTGGTGGTCTCCTCCTTCAAGTCTCACAGATAAATAATGCCCTAAACCAGTTTGGTCTCTGGAGGCCAACACGAAATCCCAGTTTCCTTCTTGGGCTACGTTTCTCCCAGCTTAATCTCCGCCTGATTTAATCTCCAACGAACATCCAGATAACTTCTGGGAGCTTTACTTCCTTGGAGGAGTTAAGGCCCATGTTTTAAGCTCCCCTTTCCAGGTCTAATGCTGGTTTTCCAGCCCAGACTCCTTGTTTGTCACGGGGCACAAGCAGACACGTCACCACCACCCTCTCAGAAGCCTCCACCACGTGAGGATTGCCAAGTGCTGGCACTCCATTTCCTTCAGAGAATTCCCACTGTGCCATGAGACACAGGCAACAATTTGTCCTGGGAAAAAAAAAAAACAGGGGGAAAATTAGGATTTTAAAGCCAGCAGGAGGTTTGAAAGGAGCAAACACTGTGGCAGCTGTGTCAGACAGCAGCAGATTCCTTCCTGGTTGTGGAAGCATTAATTAGCACACCTAATCTTTAAGAGGCATTAGGATGCTCTTGCTAAAGTTAAGCAGCTGCAGTGAATGAGCTGAGCTCCTGAGTAAGGGCTGAGATGGGAGCTGGGAACAGGTAGAAGGCTTCAGCTCTGAAATCAAAACCCTCTCTGAGACAAGCAGCATTTATTTCTCTAGCTTTCCTCTTACCAAAGGCATGGCACAGCCCAGGCTGGGAAATCTGATTTAATGCCGTTTTATCAAAAAGGATAAGTCTGTCATGCAGGAGAAAGAAAATTCCACTGTCCACAGAGTAAAAAGCAAAAAAATCTTTGTGCCTGGAGCAGAATTTAAACTCTGGGCTGCCATGGGCGAAACAAGCACTCCAACCTGGCCAGGATTTTTTGTCTCAGTCATTTCTCCTCTGCATCCCCTGCTCTCTTCACCACTTAAACACACCGACCCTCCTTGCACAAAGGTCATTTTGTCACACAGCTGGCCAGAAATCTGAAAGAGGGAGGGGAAAGGGGAATAATTTGAGAAGGGAACTGCTGCCTCCCCTTGCATTTGTTCAATTCTGACATCTAGTGGGCATCAGCACCAGCGGGAAGCAGGAGCAGGAGTGGCCAGCCAGGCTCACCGACAGCCCTGGGATCTGCCACTGGTTCTTTGTGCTACAGAGGATGTTCCCCACCCTCGGCACAGCTCTGGCTCCTCAGGACCCTCCCAAGTGTCCGTGCTGAACTGGCTCTTGCAGAGCTGCTCCAACCCAACACTCCTGGTGGGAAAGCACTCAGGTCCTGCTCCCAACAGCTCCCCACTCTGAATCAGGACATGGATCTGGCAGTTAATGCCTGTTCTTCGTTTCAGAGAGATCATCCAGGGGTCAGGCTGGACGAGCAGCCTGAGCTGAGGCTGCTGACAGCCGAGCGTACGCCCGGAAATCTCCGCATTCCTCCAGGATGAGCCACAGCCTTCTCTCTGACATGGGCTGGGCTCCGTCCAGCTGATCAGCTCTGCTCTTTGGGGACTTTTTTTGGCTAGTTCCATGTAGGACTTTATTGCTGGTAGCTCCACCCATTCCCAGCTAGCCATGTCAGCAGAATTTGATGTACAGCTACCAACACACCAGTGCCAGTCCCATGGTGGCACAAACCACACCAGTGCCTGGCAGTGACCACAGAGTCACAGACTGCCCTGGAAGGGACCTTAAAGACCCTTAAAGACCCTTCCACTAGACCAGGTTACTCCAAGCACTGTCCAACCTGGCCTTGAACACTTCCAGGGGTGAGATGTCCATTGTGGAGCATCTGGTGCCAAAAAGAGGGTCTGGCAAATGAGATGCTGTGGCGCCCTGGAGCCCAAATTCCACAAGTGCTGCCCGAAGGGAGAGAAGGGAACTGAGCCCAGCTTTTCTGCAGCATCACTGCCTGGTGTTGTCCTTCATCCATCCCACACCATGGGAATTCCTGCCCAGACACTGTCAGCATAAAAAGTGTCAGGGTGTACAAAAAAACCAAACAGAGAAAATGAATGTGAAAGGAGCGATGCTGCCGTGGATGCAGGTTTTACTGCTTTCCTCAGAGAGCAGGAAGTCAGCACTTTCCACCCTTCCCTGGGGACAGACTGCAGTGCTGGAGGTCTGGGCAGGGGCCGGGTGTCCTGTCCCATGTGGGGACAGCAGCTGCAGTTGCTCCTGTTCATTCCCCAAATCACTACACAGATCCAAACTCTCACTTCTTTCCTCATCCTACAACTGCTTTGCATCGATAGGGTGACAATATTTCACCTTCTGGTAGGGCAACAAAGCTCAAACAAAGTCCCTGTGTGCAGCAATGATGAGACCTCAGTCTCATCCCCCGTGGCTTTGCTGTCTCCCTTCCCTTTTTTGCTGAACAGCCTCAAAGTCTGCAAGAGGAGAGAATTTCTACTCTGCACATTCCTTCCAGGGCAAGTAGTGCCTCTAAGGGTGCGGGGAAAGCTCTCTCCCTGTCCCTGCTGCTGCATAAATCTCCACTCCCCAAGCAAAATCCAACAACAAAACTCAAGGTCTGCTTACACAGCCCAAAACTCTCAGCCAGGGGAGCTGGAAGGGAGCATCCCCAGCAAGGGTCATTGGTATGTTGGAGCACCGAGTGCTTGAGTCAGCAATTTGGGACCAGGAAAGGCTCGGGAAAGTAATGTGGACAGAGGAAATATTGCTCCCTGCTGCCAGATAAACATCTGCACAGCAGATGCCACATCAGCTCCTCCTAGGTGTGAAGGCATTTGCATGCAGTGCAGCCAGGAGCTTAAAGTAATCATTTTGGCTGGGGCGGGGGGGAGGGAAGAAAAATGAAAAAAAAAACCCAAAAACCAAAAAAAAAGGTGGGCTTTTGGTTTTTTGGGGTTTTTTTTTGGTGTGTGTGAGTGTGTAGAGAAGTGCACATTTGATTATCACATATTAGCAGAATACAGAGTCATAGAATATCCTGAGTCGGAGGGGCCCACAAGGATTGTTGAATCCAGCCCCTGGCCCTGAGAACTGCCTGTTGGGGAACTGGGAAAAGCAAGAGTGAAACAGGGAAGAGTATGAGCCCAGCTGAAGCTGTTTCCTCTGTCAATCGACCTCATCCCTTCCAGGAAACAGTGCCAGGTCCTGGAGAAACAGGCCAGGAAGGTCTTCTGCTCACCTGGGCCAGAAAGACACATATAAAAAGACCTAAGCCACAATCTCTTGAGCTCAGGAGTTTCAGGAAGCTCCTGGGCTGTTCCTGCCCAATGAAGAGTCATGGTTCTACCTAAAATCAGCACGGACGGGTGAAATCAGCCCTGTTGGGAAAGAAGATGCTCAGCAAATATTTGGAAGAGAGACAGATCATGGAGGACTCTGGCACTGGGCGTTCAGAGCAAAGGAATCATGGAATGCCAGGCTGGCTTGGGTTGGAAGGGACCTTAAAGCTCATCCCATCCCACCCTCCTGCCACGGGCAGGGACACCTCCCACCATCCCAGGCTGCTCCAAGCCCCATCCAGCCTGGCCTTGAAGGTTCCCAGTCCCGCTCATCCAAGCAAAGCAAAACAGCCATGGAAGAGGAAAACATCACTCTCTCTGTCAGACCTTTGTCAGCGCTCTCTGCTCCCTGCTACCACCGTGGTCATCGAGGGCTCTGACTGCATCTTCTCAAGATTTTGAGGTGAAATTCCTACAACAGGTTACCTCGCTGCAGTCAGGAGGGGAAAATAGGTGAGAGTCAGACTGAGTGGGACAGTGGCTTTAGAGAGGAAAATAAGTTGATTTTGACTAATAAAGCCTTAAAAAAAACCAATAAGAATCCCCCAAGATGCACAGCAACCTTCGATTTCCCAAAGAGCTGCAGGGTGGGCTCTGTGCAGAGGGTGGAGGGAAGGGGATCAGGATCGGGATCAGGATCGGGATCAGGATCAGGGTCAGGATTGGGATCGGGATCAGGATCAGGATCAGGGTCAGGGTCAGGATCAGGATCAGGGTCAGGATCAGGATCGGGATCAGGATTGGGATCAGGATAGGGATCAGGATAGGGATCAGGGTCGAGATCAGAGTCGGGATCAGGATTGGGATCAGGATCAGGGTCAGGATCAGGATTTGGATCAGGATAGGGATCAGGGTCGGGATCAGAGTCGGGATCAGGATTGGGATCAGGGTCAGGATCAGGATTGGGATCAGGATAGGGATCAGGGTCGGGATCAGAGTCAGGATCAGGATTGGGATCAGGGTCAGGATCAGGATTGGGATCAGGATCAGGATCGGGATCAGGATCAGGGTCAGGATCGGGATCAGGGTCGGGATCAGGATTGGGATCAGGGTCAGGATCAGGATCGGGATTTGGATCAGGATCGGGATCAGGATCGAGATCAGGATAGGGATCAGGACTGGGATCAGGGTCAGGATCAGGATCAGGATCAGGGTCAGAATTGGGGTCAGGATTGGGATTTGGATCAGGATCGGGATCAGAGTCAGGATCAGGATCGGGATCAGGATCAGGATAGGGATCAGGATCGGGATCAGGATCGGCTTTGGGATCAGGATCAGGATCGGGATCAGAATCGGGATTGGGATCAGCTTCAGGATCGGGATCGGGATCAGGATCAGGATCGGGATCAGGATCGGCATTGGGATCAGGATCAGGACTAGGATAGGGATCAGGATCAGGATAGGGATCAGGATCGGGGTCGGGATCAGGATCGGGATCAGGATCAGGATCGGGATCGGGATCAGGACTGCTGAGACCTTTCCCAGGTGAGGAACACATCAGAATTGTGCTCTAACCTGGCTTTCTTCCAGAGGCCATTAGTACCTGACAGTCACCCCCATTAGCAGCCCCCAGCTCTCCACATTAGCGACCAAGAGCCCATTAAAGCCAAATTCCTGGTGGGCTTCAACTCCAGCCTCTGGATTTGGAGAGAGGCTTCTCTGTCCGCAGCTGCTGCAGCCCGGAGAGACGACGGGAATTGAGTGTGGGTGTATTCGTTTGAATAATCAATAATTAGCCGGGAGCGTCACAGAAAATTACAAGCAAGCAGAAAGAAACACAGAACAAACAAATGGAATAATGAGGTTTTAATAGCATCATTATGGGACGGTGGAAATGTCCTGGACACAGTTAAATTGGAGTTCTCCCAGGGATACCTAACACATCAGAAGGGCTGTTGATGGATGAGGGTGTATTTAGCATCTCATGAGCAGCAAGGGAGTTTGGGGAAAGACTCTCACTCCACGGAAGAACAGTTTTTTCACCAAAAAGGAAAGGTCAAGCCATCAGGTTCTTTCTTCCCATGCTGGATCTTTGAATTTTGACTCTTCTCATTCTCCAATCTACTTTAAAAACAGAGAGGAAAGAGAAATGTCTGAGAATTTGTCTCAGAACCATCCTTGGGAAAAAGTGTATTCAGCTTCAACAAGTTGCTTATTAATTTGCTTCCCACCCTGTGGAATCTGCAAAAAGAAACCTGCACATGCAAAATATTTCATATGCGCACAAATGTCGTGGCAGTGGTTAATTAGGGTAAAAGGAAAAAAAGGAATAAAATTAGAAAAATTAACAACAGTGTTAGAAAAATTAACAACAGTGAAATGAGACCCATGGGACACAAATCAACACATATTGCCAAGTGTCAAAAGCAGAGATGGTCGAGGCTAGAAGCTGATGTATGGTCTGCCCTGAGATGGATCTGAATGGAGAGTACAACATTCAGAAGAAACGGGAGATGTGCTTTTCCAAGGGAACATGTGACAGCTTCCCCAGCACCCCGGAGCCCACACTGTGTCTTCAGCAAGTTGGTCACCATGGCAACCTGACATTTTTTCTGTGAGACAATTTTGTTAGTAAAATTTTAGAGACAGATTCGGGCGAGAAAGGAGAGTCCCCACGTGTGGAAGGGATTAAATATAGTGACTCTCTAAGAACAGCTTGTCCAGGAGCCACTGAATCCTGGGGATGGGGGATGCCAGGACCAGCCACTGCAATCATTGCTGGGGACCAAGGGACAACAGGAGAAACAGGAACCAGAGGGAACACGGGAAATTCCAGCTCAGTTTAAGGAGAAAGTCTTCCCCTAATAGGGTTCCTGTGTGTAGCCCAAAGAGGATGAGGGATCTCTATCCCATGGTATTCCAACCTCAGCTGCACAGCCCTGCTTTGAGAGGGCCTTCCCGACTGTGTGGTCCTTTGATGAGCTCATTTCTATAACCCAGCACTGAGCAATAGGTTGAGAGCCCTTTCTGTCCCTCCAGGGAAGGAAGTCCTGTTGGTTTTCTCCTGGAATGAGACAAAGGGGCTTGTGAAGTGTAAGGGATCATCCAAGCTCCGTGCCCTCCCTAAGCAGGAACAATTTCCTCCATGCAGCTGTGGGTCTAACCCTTCAAAACACATCGAGAAGAGGGGGGCACAAAGGGCAAGACCAAAATTGCTGCTGCTCACAGCGCCGGGAGGCTGTCACAGCAATTCCCTCTCTGCTCCAACACCTCTGCCCCATGCTCTGACCCCAGCAGCACGAGAGGTCCTGCCTGGCTCTGTTTGCCTCTGAACAGATGAAAGCACGCTGTCCCCTGCCACAGCACATCACAGCTGCCAGGTGACACCGAGGACTCGGCCACCAGGGCCAGGCTCAGTGATAGAACAGCATCCTGACATTTCCCCAAGCACCAAACTGCTCCCAAAGCCCATCCGACACGGAGCTCACACACCCTGCAACAGATCCCACCCTGCAGGGATTCTCCTTCCCTCTGCTGCTTCTTTTTCTTTTTTTTCTTTTTTTTTCTTCCTTTTTTTCATTTTTTCATTTTTTTCTTTTTTTTCTTTTGTTTTTTTCTCCCACACAAAGCAATAAGCTGCTTTATGAGGACCGTAGAAAGTGGGTGGATGGACGGGAGAGGCAAAAACAAAGACATGAGGATATAAAATCAAGCAGCTCCTTAAAGAGGGCACTGGGGATTAAAGCTCAGTTTTCCACACCCCAGGAGAGCTGTGAACCCTGCTCTGCTATTGTATTTACAGGAGGCAGATAAACAAGCACCCATTTCACTCTGAAGGTCAGGTCTTGGATTTCTTAGGTATGAGAAGAGGCCCAATGCTGCCTGATGCTCTTCCATTAAAAAAAACAAAAAACAACTCTGATATTTAAGGATGCCACTTGTGCACGTGCAGTGCTGCTAATCAGCTCCTCAGGACTGCCAGCGTCGAGCTGTGCCAGGTGACAGGGAGCAATTGTAAGGAAAATACAGAAAACTCGAGGAGGAAATCACAGCCCCTCGGCTCGACGCTGAAGGAAGCTGATTTCCTGTTAAAAACCCACCTTCCTGGTGTGATTAACGAGCAAGACACAATCAGCATTCACCATCAATTTGTATTTTGCAGAGGCAGGAACTTGCTCCTTGATTTTCCTGTTCAAGGACGCGAAGCATTGCTGGAGAGACTCCAGATATAATTCAGGGGTCTGCACAAGAAAAAGCTGCCTTAGGCAGGTGATTTTGGAAGAGCAGAGCATCAGGACCCTTTTGCTCCCTGGGGATTAAGGTGGTGGGCAAGTTTGAGCCATTTTTAGGCTCCTCTTTGCAATTCAGAGCAGCGTCCAGCAGATTCCAGCTCAGGTTGTTAACAGGTGAACAGCTCTTGTACAGCAGCCTTTTCCCCCTCCTGCCACTCCTTGTGTGCCTGAGTTATTGATGGGAAAGGCTGGCCTCAGAGCATGCCACGGGAATTTCACAATCTCCCCAGTTTGGAGATGGACGAGGAAATAAATCCAGAAAATCTGATTAGGACTTGTCACTGAAGTAAGCTCATTAATCATTGATGGGGTTTTTCACATTCAATTTCTAATTCCTGCAGGCACCAGTAGACTGGTGGGTCTGAAGACTGCAGACTTGAAAATGTTCTTTATGTAACAATGGCCCTGATTTTCCCCCCCCCCCCTCCTGAATATTTAGCACATTCTAATAAATAAAAAGAGCTACAAAGCACCAGTGAGTTCATTTAGACTAGCTTCTTGCACAAAGTCAGGCACGGAATTTTCCTGAAATAATTCCTGAAGCCAAAAAGATAAGAAGGCCTAGCTCAGAAATGTAAAATCCAGCATGAAAAACTGTCAGCCACTTGCCTGAGCAATTTTTGCAGCAGTCAGTTACCCATTCTGGAGTGTAAAAGAAAAAAAAAAATCACATTTCATTCCTTACCTGGACTTGTCTAGCTTTGCCTGTCAGCACCAGGTTCTTTCAGTAAGAGATGAAAGTCTTCTATTATTAAATTGCTATTTCCCCAGCCTCCCCCAAAAATCTTCTCAGCTAAGCCAAGCCAGTCGAGCCTACTGCCATTTCAAAACTCAGCACTCATTTCCCATGCCCCCACCAAGCCCTGCATGGCTGGTAATAATGCCAGCCAGGATCACACATATGCCAAAACCCAGGAAACACAGCAGGGAACAACTTTTCCTGGCCTCAGACACATAAAATCTGTTTAATTTTTGGCTTCAAATGAAACCCTCTAATTCTGGATACCAGCAAAACCAGGAAGATTCCTCTCCAGACTTTGCAACTAATAAATCAAATTGATAAAAGCAAGAGAAACAAGGGGCTTTGGGGGTAGAGTTGATATTCTCTTTAAATCTCCTGATGTATCTGCCTCTGACACGTCCAAAACCCAGGAAACTCCTTGGAAAAAACCAGCTCCATAGCTGACACTTGCATGAAATACAGCTCCATAAATGACACTTGCAACCAATTTCTAAAAGCAAGCAGAAAGTATTAAATTTCAAACTGCTCTGCGTTTCAAGAACCATAAATTTCTCCCCGCTTGCTTCACGCTCTGTTTTCAGGAAGGTTTTACATCTTGCTTTTGGTTTGGAGATTTGTTAGAAGTTAGGCCCAAGAACACAAAGCATTTCTGAGCGCTGCTGAAAGGGGGGATAGCTCTTCTCCAGAGCCAGAGAATTGAAGATACCTAGCACTGCCCAAAGGCAAAGTTAGAGATTCCTGTAAGAAGACAGGCAGTGATTAAAAAGGCCTATTGGCTCTAGTGGCTCAGGGATAAACCAAAATAGCATATGGATTTAATGAAACGATTCTTACAAACACAGCAGAGAGCCTGGGTTTTCCTTTGATATCTCGTTTCCAGGAGAGCAGGAGGCTCGTCTCCTCCAGCACATCGAGGTTTACCACGGCTATGCTTATGAGTAACATGTGTTAGCTTTCGGTGAGTCACCAATGGCGCTAAATTCCATCTAAAAGTGTCTCCGTTTCCAACGCGGCAGGCTGGAGCTGAGCTCCACACGCAGGGAGCACTCAGTTCTGGCACTGCACAGGGACACGGACCTGCTAATGATATGTACCCCAAGAAGCCTTTTTCATCACAAAGACAGAGCTTCACTAAGTAATTTCCCCCTCTCCCCCAGATACTTCAAACCTGCTTAGCACGCCAAAGAATGAGCTCATTCCGTGTTGCTAAAACTCTTTCAAACCACTTCCCTTTAGATTAAGGCCCTTAAGAGGGCAGGTAAAGCATCAGCAGCAATTAGAGCTGCTCCCACGAAGAGCCGCAGAGGCAGGTCAGCAAAGGTGATTTCTGCAGGATAGGCTCTGCCAGCTCAAATAAATCACGGCTGCCTTTCATTAGCATTCCCGTTAATTGGCTTCCAAACATCTCCTTCACGGATGCTCCAAGCGCTTCTCCCCACAGTGGTTCTCCCAGGTCCCTTGTTTTTGTTTGAGGAGCTGTGTGGCCCTGGGGGCACTTGATGTGGCACAAAGACAGGACCATTCCTCCATATCCCTTCTCTGGATATGCTCCAGCCCCTCACTGTCCTTGTGTGAAAAATGCCTATTTTATGATTGGCTTTTTGCAAATATTCAAATGAATATTACATGTGTTGTGTTAGAAAGTTGCACTGTATTAATTTTCTTAAGTAGTGTGTTAAATGTAGTTTTAGGTTATAACATAATGTTAAAATAGAAATTATGCTGTGTAAGGTATTTTTTTTAAGAGAGGAATGAGGTACTTGTACCCAGAGAGCAGCCACAGGACACCTGAATCTTTCAGAGAAAGAGAATTTATTGCTCCCTTATCGAGTTCTTCCCACCTTGCTCAGCCCTGAAGAGGATTCAGAGGAAGAAGCTGACACTGCCCAGACAGAATCCTGTGTTTGAATGGAATTTATGCATCATGGATGAGGTGTATAAATATGCAACAGGCTGTTGCTTTTAAGGGTTAATCCTCTGTTAACCTGGGTCCTTTTCCAGGCTAATTTTGCCCAGAAAAAGGTACCCAGACCATCTGTAACTCTTTGTTTTTATTGTCTCCTATTGTTCTAATCAAAATTGTCCAAATTTTTATTACTCTAATTATATTATTATTTTTATAACCATTTATTACTATTAAACTTTTTAAATTTAAAAAACAAGTCATTGGCGTTTTTCACACTTGTCACGAGGAAAATGGGGGTAAAAAGGCCAGAAGCCTACACTAAACTCAAACTCTGAGTTTACAGAAGGATTTTTCTGCACACTTTGCACACTGCCTGTACCCCAGGACACGGGTGTATGTTGGAGGATACAGCGTGGACAACTCAAAAGTGAGGCACAGCCACGAGCTCTGGAGCTCAGATCTCTTCCAAGGAGCTAAAAATCCTTCATCCTGAGCAGTCACTTCCCACCCTGCCACAAAACCTGCAGACCCAGGGTGTATAAAAGCCAGCCCTAAGTCTACCCTGACCTGAACCCCATCACCATGGGTGGTGCAAACCAGAAAGATGTAGGAGCAACAAAGTAAGGATGGCCTTTTGCAGTCCCAGTGTTCCTGGAGCTGCGTGTTCTCTGACTCTCCCAGCCCTAACCCTAAGCCACACTCACCCAGGCCAGGTTATTCCATCTTGTCAGGGTTGAAGTAGCTGGGTTTGTTCCAGTCTCCACGGCTGCTGCCTCTTCCCCTTGAAGGGAAGGCTTCAGGAGCAAAGGCATCCTCTGAAACAAAGAACATGGAGACATCTGTAAGTGTGAGATGCTTTCAGACTGGTGTGGATTGTTACCCAGAGCAGCAGTGGCTGCCCCTGGATCCCTGCAAGTGTCCAGGGCCAGGTTGGACAGGGCTTGGAGCAGCCTGGGACAGTGGAAGGTGTCCCTGACCACAGCAGGGGGTGGAACAAGATGATCTTTCAGATTCCTTCCAACCCAAACCACTCTGTGATTCTAGAATACAAAATATTCAGCACTGCATTCTGCACTCAAGTAGTGGTTATGAGAGCACAAATCTGGCAATCCAAAAAATGGATAAACCTCAGCATGGCCTGGCTTGGCAGGACAGTGCCCTCCATGCACCCTAAGCTAGGCACCCCTCTGCAAGTGAAAAACCAGCTGGCCATGAGCAGGAGCAAACAGCTGATCTTTCACATTGCCTTCTCCATCAGACAGATGACCTGGAGATGTTCCAAGAGGAGAACACAGGTCAGGCTATTCCAGCACGGCAGAGCTGCCTTACCTTCCCTGGGAGCGCTGCCCCGCCTGTCAGGGGTCCTTATGGGCACGTGCATCATCTGGAAATTAAAGACATTTCTTTAAAACCCACACCTGGCAAGAGGTCCCACCTCTCCATCCCCTCAGGCACGAGGTGGTCACTAAAGTAATTCCAAACCTCATTCTTAATTTCGCTGATAACACGATTACTGCTGGTGCTCCTGCAATCCAGGGGTTGCACTCCATGCACCCATCAAACTCAGGATGTTCTGTGATGCCAGCTTCAGTCAATCACAATTCCTTCTCCCATCCAAACAGCACCACAGGTGCACCAACACCACCTCAGCCAAGCTGAGATCCCCTGAGCAGAGTCACAGCTCCACAGCAAGAGCTGCAGTGCACTTGCTGCAGCCCTCTGCAGAGGGAAACACTTTACTTTTCAAGTGCAGTAATTCCCTTTGGCATTTATTCCTTATTA
>NW_005054637.1:23372-32257 GCF_000277835.1 Geospiza fortis | reverse complement strand
ACAGCGCTGAATTTTAAGTGATGGTTAAGGAAGACTTGGGGGAAGATGTCTGCTTGTAAAAGCAAGTGTTTGTGCTGAGTGCCCTGTTAAACAATGGTTATGTCAACCCACAGAGGACTGACTGAACATCCCAGCCTGTGTTACACATTCCAGAGCTCCACATGCAGTCTTTCTGCTCTGCAGAGCCAGGCTTCCTGGGGTGCACTCACTAGCCAGCTCTGAATGGAGATTTTGAGGAAAAAAAAAAGAATAAATGAAGAGCTAATTTGGCAATTCGAGCCAATGAAAAGTAGCAAAGAATCCTATTTGTTTACAAGGCTGCTAGAGAGGGACTTTTCGCAAGGGTTTGTAGTGACTGGACAAGGAAGATTGGCCTTAAGGTGAAGGAGAGCAGGGTGAGATGGGATACTGGGGAGAAATCCATCCCTGTGAGGGTGGGCAGACCCTGGCACAGGGTGCCCAGAGCAGCTGTGGCTGCCCCTGGATCCCTGGAAGTGTCCAAGGCCCGGTTGGACAGGGCTTGGAGCAGCCTGGGACAATGGAAGGTGTCCCATGGTAGGGGGTGGAACTGGATGGGCATAAAAGTTCCTTCCAACCCAAACCATTCTGTGATTCTACAGTTCAACTTCTTAATTTAGCTCCCTGAATTTTCCAAAAATAAAAGCTCTCCATACCCTTGCTTGTTAAATTGTGTTCCCTCAAGCACAACACCCAATGTAGAGCTGTGTTCTAAGTGCAGACACACAAAGTTCAAGAGTCAGTTCATGGATAAAGTGGACACTGGCACAGTTTGGAAACAGTCAGTAGGAATTCCCAGGTTAGGTCAGCATTGAATAACACCCTTAAAGCCAAAAAAGAGCTCAAAAAGGGAACAAAGGTGTCAGCAGATCAAATGTCCTTGGGCTGTGCTGTGATGACATGCTCAGCTGGGAGCTGGGTTTGGCAACAGAGCCAGAGCCACAGGGATTTGTGTGTGTCCAAGAAGTGCCAGTCACTGTTCTCCAGGCCCAAACTCAAGGAAGGAAGTGCTGGAGGTGATAGATGTGCCAGACTGACACAGAGAGTCACATTCTCCCAGGCAAGGGAAGAGTCACCGCTGACTGCTGGATTTCAAACTACAGCCACTTTCCTGATCCAAACCTCCTCCAGCAACAGGAGCTCACACAGACACCTGGAATTCTCTTTAAAAGAGGCTAAGCAGAGTTTTCACTCCTCCAGGCAGCGAAAATGTGTTTTCCCCTTCCTCACCTCCTCGCTGCTCATGGATTCAGAGCTGAATGTGCTGCGATGGCACCGCACGGTGATGTTGGCAATCAGCCCCCCGGAGACCTCCACAACGCTCCTGCAGGAAGCAGTGGGCTGTAACAGAACAAAACAGAGCCAATCTCACAGAGCAGACATCCAATACCAACCCTCAGTGGTGGCGGGAACCTGCAGAAAGATTTCAGAAACAAATTCCAAGAGAAAGAAGCCCGAGAACAATTATACAACAATTTGTTATGGCTCCTCAGCTGTGTGTTTGTTGTACAAACCTCTGAGTCTACTCGGGGCAGGAGAAAACCTCCACATCCTTTTCACAACTCAGCACAAAGAGAAGGACAGTGCAGGGCTATGCCAACAGCAGCCCCAGCTCTGGGAGTTAAACTGCCCTCAAAGATGTTGTCTCTGCAACTGGACAAAAAACTGCAGCAAAACCTGCACTCAGGTTTGGAAAACACATCCTCACACTACCATATTGCCCCAAGAAGAAGAGGGGGATGGTGTCAGTTTAGGATACAGGGATAAAACACTGCAGCAGCCAACTTCTGAGTTTTTGGAGGAAAACAGCAAAGCAATAACCAACAATTCTGTGTGGTGCCATCTATACACACATGAGTTGCTTAGCTCCACAGTAACTGTGCACAGAGAAGTCCCAAGTCTGTGCACAGACTCAAAGACAATGTATTTCCACCAAAGCTGGTGATTCAAGGCTCAGAGGAGAGCAAGAGCTGTATCAAGAACCTTTTTATTTCAGGCTGAGAGTGAAAAATCCAAAAGAGATCAGCACTGTGAGCACAGAGAGGGAATCTGCACAACATGTAAGGTAACCCTTCATGTGGTGCCCAGATAGGTGAAAGCAAGTGAAACATCAGCTCTTAACTTAGAGAATAAGCCATTCCTTCTAGGATTTGGCCCCAAAAGCACACATACCTTCACTACACACTGCTCTCAGACACAAATCCTCTTTTCAGCTCCCTGCCCTCCCCACTGAGCAGGCAGAAGAGTTTCCCACCACTGACCCTTCCCACCCAACGCCCACTCCATGCTGCAGGTTGTGTCAAAAGCAGCCAGCCATTCCTCACTTCTCAGCACCAGCAGCACTGCAACCCTTCCCCTGCATCCAGGGGAGGGTTCCCAGTGCCAGCAGGGGCACTTACCACGAAAGGGCCACTTTTGAAGCCACAGGTGGAGGGGTCTCTCCCCGAAGCTTTGGTGCACACGGTCTCGCGGATGCTGAAGCGCAGATCTAACCCGTAAGTATCGCTGTCCCACGTGTCCACCTGGTGAAAGCAGGGTCAACACAACACAGCCTCAGTCCTTTTTGATTATTCTTTTCCCTTTTCTCATAGTCCAATCAATGCTTTAGTGCCACCCTGATTTTTTAAGATTTTCTAAGCCTTCTGATGTTTACATTTTTGTAACGAACTTTCTCACACACTTTCTGTAAATAACTTATTGGCTTGCATTCTTTTATGGAGGAGGAGAGTTTTGATGGACTGTTGGTTTCTCCAGTGTCATTGGAGAGGTGGCACTTTCACCCTCCAATCCACTGTCACTTTTGGAAATCTAAAAATGTTGGAGTCAGAATATAAACTTCTCCTTTTTCCTTGAGAACAGCAGCGTGTCCGCATCATGTTATTTTGTGTCTTACAGTGACACTTTAGCTCAAGATGGGAGACTTAAAAAGAAAATTAAAAAAGCAATGCCCCAAAAAAAGCCTCAACAAACAACAAATTCCCACTACTTTCAAATACTTGGGGGTTTTAATCCAAATTGTATAAATCCATATGTCATCTTTACATTCATTCTTGCAGAGACTTGATACAGGCCACCTATAGGAACAGAAAGGTTCTGAGGGTGTTCAGGGGCATGGACATCATAACTTTGAATTAAGAAGTTTGAACTCCTTAACTTGGGGAGTATTCGGTATAATTCTGAGCACCACAAATTAAAACAGATAGGGGTTTCTTGCCTGCACTTAGACTCTAGCAGATTTAAACCAGAATTGGTGCATAGAGACAGATGACATAAATAAAGATCAGAGAAAGAATCCTGAATTGTGGGGGCATTTAACCAGCGAAGAGCTTCAGATGAGCTAGGCTGCTTGATGCCCAAAGCAAAGCAGTTTGCTGGAGGTATTTAAAAACATCACTTTTCAACAAAATCCTACAAGACAACCCTCAAGGACTTCTACTCTAGGTGTGAAAAATCTGAATTCTTAAAGTGTTTCAATTACAAACTTACACACAAAAGATATCTAGGTTCCTGAAGCTGTAACTTCAGACAATGACCCAAACCCACTGTCTTTCAAGCAGCATCAGCCAACTCCAACTAAACCTGGCTTTCCAGGACTGGGTGAAAAGGAGTTTTCCATCCCAGGAAAGCACATTTCAGGTAAAGGATCTCTGTTGTCTGTGTACTTACTCCCACGACTCGGCTCCTGACAACACCATACAGGTTTCTGCTCCATGACTGGGAATTGATCCGGGCAATGGAAGCATTGAGAGCCTCCTCTGTTACAGGCAGGTCGTAGTCATACACTGGGAACCCTGAGAGGGAGGCACAGTTCCATCAGAAGTTCATTGGAGGATTATACTTTTCCCCCCAAAACCACCCTAAAAAGGAGGACAAGGCTCCAACTTACCTGAACATGAGAAAACACTCAATGTGAGGAGAAAAATTATGATCCTCATTGTGCGTCCTTCAAAATCCTCCAGTCCTTTTCCTTTCCAAGCAAGGATTCCCAGTGTATATCCCTCTGTCTTTATATAAATGCAGCCTGACCTTCCCACAGAGTCCAAGCTCTGCTCCAAACATTGCCCTTTAAACAGAATTGATCCAAGAGTAAATATTTGCTGTCAGCTTTTCTCCATTTAGCAGTAATTCTCTGATAATCGATGGCCTGCGGTGCCTTTTTCCCAGGACTGAATTCCCCTCTGGGAAGCGCTGAATTCTTGATGTTTGTAGCCAAAGGCTACTAGAATCCAGTTATTTTGTCCTCTTTTAGCCACTGGTTTTCCATGGTATGAGTCAACTCTGTGCTTAACACTGGACCCAGGACCTTCACATCTTGGCAGCACCTGGAAGCACTTCCAAGCTGGCATTCCCTGAGGATTCCCAAGCACCGGAGGGGAATTCAGCCACGAGGAATTGCCACCATCACCCTGCAGACCAAAGCACCCATGAGAAGCTTTCTAGACACCAGGCACATGGCAGATCACTGGGACATGCAGTTTCAGCCCAAAAGTTAATGGGATTTTTGGAAAATTATGTTGGAAACTGCTGCCTTCAAGCAAACTCACCTGTTGCTGCCTGTTCACAAGGCAGAGGTGGGTGTAACCATGTCCATTCTGAAGTGAAAATGAGTGAAAATATAGGAAAATATGGGAAAAGATGAAATATTTTAATTAAGAATTGATACAAACATAAATATAAATTTAAATACATTTTTAAAATTTAAAATGTAAATTTTAATTTTTACATTTTAAAATATAAATATTTTTAAAATATAAATAAACTTTATAATATATTTATAAAATAGGAAAAATTGGGAAAATATGAAAATGAAAAATGTCGGAAAATATGTGAAAATGAGTGAAAATATGGGAAACTATAGGAACACATGGGAAAATATGAAAATGAAAAATGTCGGAAAATATGTGAAAATGAGTGAAAATATGGGAAACTATAGGAACACATGGGAAAATATGAAAATGAAAAATGTCGGAAAATATGTGAAAATGAGTGAAAATATGGGAAACTATAGGAACACATGGGAAAATATGAAATATTGTAATTAAAATTTGATAAAAATATAAATTAAATTAAAATAAATTTTAAAATATATTTATAGAATAGTGAAAATAGTGAAAATATGAAAATATTCTTCCATATGAGTGAAATTCCTCCATTAACCTTCAAATTGCAGCAATTGAATTCTGTGGCACAGGGTCATTTTAAGAAGTCCCCAAACAGAAGAACTTGCAGGAGGCTCAAATTTGATAAGAAAAAACATAAAGTTCCTCCTGCTTGTAAGCAAAAAGGAAGAGGAGTGGGCACTTTTTGCCAGCCAGCTTGGATTTCAGCATTGGGAATGGGGTCAAATACACTGATTAAAACTTTTCCCAGCCAAAAGCCAGAGCCTCTCTCTACATCCATTCTCCTTGTTCCCTGCAGCTGAAGATGTTCTCTCCTAGCTCTTGGACTGTGGGAAATGGGTTTGCAGAGAGTTCTCAGGGCCTGACAGAAGGCTCACACAGTATTGCATCCATATACAAACTTTGAGATGAGAAATGGTGACTTAGAAATGCCCTGGAATAGGACAGGTATTGTTGAGAGAGAAATAGGACTAAAAACAACTTTCAAAGGATGGCCTTGCAAATAAGGCTGGATACTTTGGAGAAATAGAACTGTGAAAAATGCATTGTAGTGGGACCCACAAGGGGTAATTTTTGATGATTGGCTTTAAGGCATTTACAGCATGGTGTGGCAAAAGCTGATAGGCCAAGAAATCCTTATAATGTATTGTAAGTAGGAAATAGTTGGTTTCTGATTGTGATGGCGTGAATTATAACATCATTATAACATTACAGAATCACAGAATAATGAGGTTGGAAGAGACCTGTAAGATCTTCGAGTCCAACCTATGCCCTAAGACCTCACCTAGACTATAGCACCAAGTGCCATGTCCAGGCTTTTTTTAAACACATCCAGAGATGGTGATTCTACCACCTCCCTGGGAAGAGCATTCCAGTATTTTACTATCCTTTCCATTCTTTATTTGTCTCACCCTTCACATGAGACTGAAAATGGAACAAAAGTCTTTAAAACACCTCTCAGTTGCCCCATCTCTGGGTCAGAAAAGGGAGTTGTCTGACATTGGACACCCAGACCTGTAGCCAGGAATGTTCTGCTGTGGCTGTGGTCACGCCAGAGCACCCCAATGCAAAGGGTTTAAAGTGAGCTGGAGACTCTCAGGAACAGCCTTTTGTGCCCTGCCCAGCTTTCCTGCTGCCAGAACCAAGACTAGGTTTCCTTAGGTAAAGGGAAATTCTCCAGGTGAGCTCTTTGACCTGCTTCTGCCGTGGTTTCTCTACAATCAGTCAGAGGCAATGTCAAATAAAGTACATACTGTTATAAAGGATACAAAAATGTTGATAAATTGTAATAATTTTCATTCACCAGTGTCTGCATTTGAGCTGATCCAATGTTCTAATATTTTTATATTATTTTTCTGTGTTGCAATGTTTTCTGTGGCTCAAATGTCATTTGGAAGAAGGAGTGGTTTTGTTTTGCTATTGAAGATGGGTCATAGAGTTGACTAAAGTATTGTGATACCTGAATGCTAATCAAAGAAATGAGTTTTGATTTTTAAAATCATCCTTCTCATTTAAAGCAATATCTCAAGTCCCTTCCTTATGAAAGGTTTGGAATTAGAGACAGAGAGCTCCAAACTCAATGCACCTTTTGTCAGAAATAAGTGTTGTAACAGATGAGGGAATGTTTTCCTCTCAGTGATTTTCTTTCTCCCCACATTCCTTGCCAAAGAAGTGCCTGGGTGGCAGTAGCATTATGTGTTCTGCCTCCCATCTCAGCTCTGGGATGGATGTTTGCACTTCTTTGTGCGCTGCTGTTTCAGAAACTGTGGAAGGAAGTCTGCCCAGTGGAATGAGACCACTCAAACAGAAAGGCCTTGGCATTCAGAGGCCCAAGATCCTTGTTGTTTTTCACCTTGCTACAGTGGTCTGGATAACATTTAGCTTTCCACTTCATCCCTAAAAAGGCAACCATTTGCATTTTGTATGCTGGGACCAGTTAATACACCACTAGAAGGTGAATATGTAAAATTCCTTCCCAACCACTGAGGCACAGTGCTGTAGCCAGTGCAAGAGTAAATTTAAATATTGAGCCAACCGCAGAGTTTAAAGACTGTCCTCTTAGAGCAGCTCTTAAGAAATGCTGCCAGCAGGATGGTAGTGATGCTGAGTGGGACTTGGAAATTGTTTCATGAAATCAGAGTTCCTCTGCAGAGCCCTGGCTTTACAGCATCTGGACAACAGATATTTGCTATTCCAGCTCCTCCAATCTCTGATTTCAGTATATTTAATCAGTGGAACCAATTTTACATTTTTGGACTAGAGTTCTGGGTTTCTGGGGAGGTCTGAGACTTTCTCCACGTTCTCTTTGTGCCCAGCTTCCAGCACTTGCTGAAAAGGACTCTGCTAGGAAGCACCAGGTGGAGAGTGATGCCATGGCACACAGAGAAGTGATGAAAGGTGAGATGGAGAATTGGCAGTTTCAGGACTAAACCTGGACTCTGCCACCAGCAATTTCCAGATGCCAAGGCAGCTTGGGGCTGCAGAGGGAGGGAGTTGTATCCGATTTAATCTACCCACCAAACAGGCGTTGGTTAAGAAATGAGGAAATTAAAGTGCCTCTCATAGATGACTATTTTCAGACTCCTTTCACTCCCAGCAATCAAGTCAATTCTGTTCCCAGACAACTGGAACAACAATTTCTTTTTATGAGTGAAATTTTGGTAATTACAAGACGTATTTTCCTTTAAAATGTAAATCATCCCGCATCATCACATGTCTGTATGCTGAAAACAGTCTAAACAGCATTCCAGGCACTGAGGAGCTATTTCTGATCTCTTGTTTCCTGGACATTCAGATCACAGATGAAAATTAATAGTGTCCCTTCTGATAAAAGAAAAACCAAGTAAATTCACAGCAGTACATTCCTGTTTTCCCATAGCTTTTGTGGTGTGCCATTAGCAAAACCAAAAGGTCCCTGAGAAGTTCTTCACCGTGGGCATGGCCCAACAGAACACAGGGAATGGCTTCCCACTGCCAGAGAGCAGGATTAGATGGGATATTGGGAAGAAATTTGTCCCTGTGAGGGTGGTGAGGCCCTGGCACAGGTTGCCCAGAGAAGCTGTGGCTGCTCCATCCTGGGAAGTGTTCCAGGGCAGGCTGGATGGGGCTTGGAGCCACCTGGGAGAGCAGAAGGTGTCACTGCTCATGTTAGGGGAGATCAGAAGGAGATGGGCCTTCAGATCCCTTTCAACCCAAGGTGTTCTATGATTCTCTGAGTAAGTTCACCATACCTGCAGAAGACTTAACGTTGACATCATCTGGTAGAGGTAGGAGAAAGGCTTCTAAATTTTGCTCAGACTAACAGAGGATTTGAGACCCGATTCATAATTCACAGACACAACAGTCTCAGCTTTGATTCTCTTCCTAAGTCATCTGTGTGTCCCCTGAGATACTGGCAGAAATTCAAACAGCCCATGCAGGCACTGCTTGTGGGCTGCTGAATATTCTCCAGCCCTTGACCTCCTGGGAGGGAGAAGAAACCTTTGAGATTCCAATTCCTCTAACTGCTCACACACTGTCCTAAGCAACACACTGTCCTCTGCCACACATTTAAGTCATATGAGGAGAGGCTGAGGGAGCTGGAAGAGGCTCAGCCTGGAGAAAAAGAGGCTCAGGGGGGCCCTTGTGGCTCTGCACAGCTCCTGACAGGAGGGGACAGCCAGAGGGATCAGGCTGTGCTCCAGGGAACAGGGACAGGAGGAGAGGGAACGGCCTCAGGCTGGGCTAGGGGAGGCTCATGGTGGACAG
>NW_005054637.1:21326-23362 GCF_000277835.1 Geospiza fortis | reverse complement strand
ATGGAAAGGGTGCTCAGGCCTTGGAATGAGCTGCCCAAGGTAGTGAGGAGTCCCCATCCCAGGAGATGTCCAAGGAAAACTTCGATGTGGCACTCAGTACCCTGGACTCATGACAAAGTGGGCATCAGGCACAGGTTGGACTCAAAGGTCTTGGAGACCTTTCCCAAGAAGAACTAAAATGATTCTGTTATTCTATGCAGGGTCTGATCCTCTTGGCAGTTCAGGTCCAACAGACACAACCTCACCCTCCACAACTCCTACTGGTGTTGCAGGAGACAGACTTTCAGAGTGAAACAACAAAAAACACAGGTTAAAGCAAACAAAACCACATTAACACATCCCAGACGGGTATTCCGAAACATCACAGGCTGCAGCAGAATCTCAGAGGCCTCACTTCATTGCTTTCAGCCTTTGAAACTTCAAATATTTGAAGTTCCAGAGGCCTTCCTGTGCCTGTCAGAAAGAAAAGACCTTACAGGGTCATTGCCACAACATTGTAACTGATGCAAGGCAAATACTTCCTCCAGACCCAAAGAGTCCTGCCTGAAAAGTCACAGGGCTACATCTCTTTTTGATTTTTTTAATTAAGTTTTCCAGAGCTTGCTGATCATTTGTACGGTTTTCACCCTATCCCTAGGGCGCCTTCTCCAGAAGTTCTGCTGTTCCATCCTTTTGCATTTAGTGAAAGCTACCTGCAGTGCCCAGTCGATCAAAGCCCTGGGAAAACCTGAACTCCTGGGTGAAGCCGGGCAAAACATTTCTCTCCCAGATCTGAAGCCATTAAGTGCCAAGGACTGTCCCCAGTGTCATACCCTGTCCCTTGGAAGTGTGCTGATGGCATTTAAAAGGGGGTGCCAATGAAACCTACTTTTAACATTTTTGTAATTTCTGCATTACCATTCAAATCCTTGACCAGAAAAATCCCATGTCAACATTTCTGGGATTCTTAAATACCAAAACTGTCATTTTCACCCTGGATTTCAGAGTCTCTGAACAGTCACACAAGGGTTTAGTTTTAAACACTACAGAAAAACACCCTGGTGTTGAGCTGTACCTTTATATGGGCTTATACTCCTAATGATTACTTTAGGCAGGAGCAGCAAACCCAAGAATGAGCCAAAGAGGCGATTCCTGCCTTCTCATGTCCTGCACAGCACTAACTGGGAATTCAGGAGCCTCAGGGTGCACAGGAAGCCCCAAAGGCTTTGGGATGCTGAAATGGTCCAGCCTGCTGCCTGTGCCTGGGCTGCACAGGGCTGAGCTCCATCTGGATGGTCTAACAAAGGCTGAATGGACATACAATGGCCCACTGGAGACTCCTATTCCAAGTCCTGTGAGCTACACTATTCAGCTGTAACCAGCTGAATTTTTCATGTTAGCTTGAAATCCAGGAGAGGAAAAGGTAAACATGGAAAAGTGTTCTTCAAGTTCTAGTGACAGTTGGGCCTGTACAGCACCTGTGCCCACAGCAGGGTGGTGGGAACCGGATGATCTTTATGATACTTTGCAACACAAAGTGTCCTGGCATTCTGTGATTCTCCAAGTGGAGAGGAAAACCGACCCATAGGAGTCCCAGCTTTTCTCCAGCGCCTCCTTTGTTCCAAGCAAGTCCAGGATTTCATTTCAGAGCTGATGCATGTGTCTTGGAGGTGCCTGCATGGAGGAGAGGGAGGGCAGCTGCAGCGCAGGGCTGGTGCCCCATCAGAGTGTCTCTGTGCCCGTGGCACCAATGCCGCTGCCTTGGGATGCTGCCTGTGGAAGGCGAGTCTGCCCTCAAGCCCGGCCATGGAAGTCAGTCAGGGGCACAGGCTGCAGCTGAAGCAGCCAAGCGTTGCTGTGAGGCTGGCAAGTCAAGAGAGAGCCATTGTGGCCAACTCTGCTGAGCCTTTTGCCAAAGCAGGGGCGATTGTGCCCCGGGCTCCCCCCGTCTGGCATTGAGGCGGGTGCGGATGCCTGGCAGAGCAGGTGCCGCTGTTCGGGGTGCTGCTGTTGCTGAGCCGGCTCTGGTGCTGTTTCTGTGGGGCCCAGAGCCGCCA
>NW_005054637.1:19910-20862 GCF_000277835.1 Geospiza fortis | reverse complement strand
GATGGCGCTTCCTGCCTGGCACAGGCCTTGTGGCCATCTCCAGGCACCGCTCTGGCAGGGATCCCCGCAGCTCCGGCCCCTGCCCAGCCGCTCTGCCGGCAGCACAAAGGCTTCAGCAGAACCACCACAGGCCAAGGGGCTTCTGGCCATTTTCCCTGCAGCACTGCACGCCTGGGCAGCTGGCTGAGCAAAAGTACCTTTTTCCCACTCTTCCCCTATGCCCTGCCAACCCTGAGCAGAAGTAAGATCCTGGGATCCTGTCTATTATAACATATTCTATATTTACATACTAAACAAAAATGAAAATACAAAACAAAAAATCTTGAATAAAAAGAAAATCCCTGCTGGCTCAAGTGGCCCCAGCAGACAGAGTCTTCCAGATCATCTCTCCACAGAGCTCCAGCAGCACGAGGCTCTGAGGCACAGACGAGGCCCTTTCTTCCATGCACTCCGGAACTGATCTCGCAGCTTATGCCATGTGGAGTAGGGAGCTCTCTGTACAGCCCGGAGAACTAACCATGTTTCAACTGCAAGATTTCTGATTGCAGGACTGCTGTCACATGCCATTTCTTCAAGGGCTGCAAGAGAAAGGAAGATAAGCATGGTCAGATGCCAGATCTGCGGGGAGCTGAGGAGAGCCCCCCGCCAGGGCCATCCCAGCTGGCTCTTGCCATGGCCAGGAGGGAGCAGGGACCAAGGGGATCAGCCCGAAGCTGCTGGCCACGAATGGCCCACATGGCCCTGAAATCTCAGTGTGCTCTGCCCCCGGGAGCAGAGCCCTCCGCAGCCGGGGCAGGGATTGCAGCTCCCATTGTCAGCCCACTGCCCTCACTCACCCTCACAGATGACCTGGAGCTCTTCGATCTTACCCCTCAGGTGCCGGCCGGCCATGCCTGTGAACACAGAGCCTGTCAGGGCCCCAGCGGCACAGCTCCCTGCCCGCGGCGCTGCC
>NW_005054637.1:13865-15618 GCF_000277835.1 Geospiza fortis | reverse complement strand
GAACGAGCGCGCTGTGCGGGGGCTCCTCACGGCACCGCTCTGTCCCGTCCTGTCCCGTCGCGTGCTCCGAGCACTGTGGCCTGCTCCTGTCACCGCCAGCTCCTTTGTCAGCACGTGTCACAAAGGGCCCTTGCACACCGGGTTCCGTTCCATGGCACGGTGACCGTGCTGCAGCGTGTCACCCAGGGCCCTTGCACACACTGCCGCCTGCCCTGGGGCCGCCCCCAGCCCAGCCAGAGTGGCCCAGGCTGGAAGGAATGCCTGGCCCCAGGTGTCTAAGGCAGCCCGCACAGGATCTTTAGGAAGGGCTCAGAGCATCAGCAAACGCTGCCCTGCTCTGCGGGCTCAGGGCAGCAGAAGGAGCCCCCAGGGCTGCCGAGGCAGCCGCGCCGGGAAGGGCACGGGGCCTTCCAGGGAAGCTGGCACGGCCTCCTTGGGACACGTCCCGGCCAGTGGCCATCCTAAAGCTGCTCTGAGCCCTGGGGCCCGGGCAGCGCTGACATCAGCAGCTGTGGCAGAGTCCCCGGCCAAGCAGAGCTGCCACCCCCCGAGCCCTGGCAGCGCTGGTGCCCGTCTCCTGCCCCAGAGACCTGTGCCCCCGGGGGGCTTCTGTGCCACAGGGAGCCAAAGCCCACGTGCACTGGGGGCTGTGCTCCTTCCTGCAGGGGCTGATGGCCGGAGCACCTGGAGCAGCTGCTGGCAACACTTGGTCTCTGTCAGAAACTCTTAATCCACACTGAAATTATTTTCTCATTCAAGTAATTTCCTTCAGCACAGAAGCATCTTTACTGTGAAGGCAGAGAAGAATCTGGCATTAAAGAATCCTCACTTCAGGAAAGCTTTACCTCCCATTGCTCAACTCAAGTAGTTCCAAAAATTACAAACTTCCCAAAGTAATTGGGATGGCCTGAGAATGTGAGAGTTAGAAATTTGCTTCCCATCTCACAGCAGCAACTCATTTGCTTTAACATCATCAACTGAGAGTCACTGTACAAAACATAACACTACACAGAGGCAAAAAGAAGTCCATTCTTTGATTTTCAAACAGTTTTTGATGAAGGGATGATAATATCCTAATTCCCTTAAGGAATAAAAGCTCTCAAGGAATGAAAGTCCACTCACTGTTACAAAAGTAGCCCAAACAACTGAGTAGATGGCAAAAGGGCTAATCCTCCCCCAATACGGATATCTAGGAGACCAATGAAGTACAGCTCTCCCCTCTTGTTCCCTGCAGGAGAATTAGGACTACAAAGAAGAAAAGTCACAGATATTCCTTCTGCCCTCCGTAACCAAAGCTGTGCCAAAGCACAGATGCTGCCTTCAAACGCACTCAAATTCCAGCCCAGACCTCTCACCTTCCAGACAACTCCTTCCCCAACACCCGCCACCCAAACACCCCCACAGAAGCCCTCAACACCCCGCCAGGACCCCCAGCTGTGCCCATCCCTCCGCAGAGCTTTCCCAGCCTCCAGCAGACCCCCTGGTTCCCTGCACGTGCCGTGGGATGGCACTCAGGAGGGTCTGCTCCAAGGCCTTTCCTGGCTTGGAGCAAAGCCAGGCTGCCAGGCCTATGGCTCCTGGATCATCCTTCCCAGCGAGCCTTCCTGTGCACGGCTGTTCCATTGGCACATCTGCGCTCAGCTCGGACTTCTCCACTCAGCCAGGGCTGCTGGGAAAGGATCCAGAGCAGCCTGGCAAGCTCTTTCTCCAGCTCCCTCTTCACTCTTGGGGGAGGTAGAACATCCCACAGGAA
>NW_005054637.1:11173-12800 GCF_000277835.1 Geospiza fortis | reverse complement strand
GCACAAAACACGGCGTGGCAGAGAACGGCAGCAGGGGCCTGTGTCGCCCAGGGCCCCGGATTTGCTTCAGCTCCACAGAGATGCAGGCAAAGTGAAGAAGCCAAACTGTTTATTAATGAAATGCAAAGCAAAGGTGTGATATGGGAGGGAAAAAGGGAATGGGTAGGTGTAGGAGTGTTGGGGGGTAGCATGGTTGGGATGGATGTAGCTGAGAGATTTTTGAAGCCAGGTCATGGAACTAGCAGTTTATTGCAAAGGGCCTAGGTGCAGCTCGGAGCAGGCCCGAGAGAAGAGAGGGGTAGAGAGGATGAGAGGGTAAGAGTGTAAAAGGGTAAGAGAGCAGAATTGTAAGAGAGCGAGGTTCCCGTTACAATACAATAAATCTCCTTCTGTGTTGAATATTCTAATTCTCACTAACTAATCTAGTACAATATACAAATCTTATAGCATTTACATACGGCTTATAAGAATTACTACATTACTATACTGTGTTACATTTTATACTTTAAAAACTACTCTTTGGACTCCTTCTGCTAAGCTAGTAGGGTCTGCTCTGACCCTTGGATTTGTCTGCAAGCAGAGGGTATTGTTTCATCAAAAGGGGATTACTTTCAGTGGTTACACTATTGTTTTCTCATTGTTTAGTAACTAAGGGATCTTAAAGCTTGCTTTCATTTCAATCTCACTTATAGTTTCTATATTCTCAAAATCTTTTGCTAGGCAATCATATTTATAAGGCTTTCCTGTTTCATCTTCTCCAACAGGTAGGGTCTGAGGGCTTGAGATATGGAGCTGTCAAAAGCAAGAGTGTAAGGAAAACACAGGAAGGGGCATAGTCTGAGGGCTGGTGAGATGGAGCTGCCAAAAGGGAGGGAGGATGGCAGGAAAAAAGTGGATGGACAGAGTCTGAGGGCTGGAGGGAGGGAGCTATCTACAGGCAGGGAGAGGGCTGAAGCCATGCGAGCTTTCCACAGGCTCAGCTGAGCCAGTCATCAACTGTGCCTAGAGCTGCAGTGGCAATTGGAGATGGTGTCCTCTTCAGTGCCTCCTGGTGCTCTTCTGGAGACACTGGTTCTGAGCAACAGAAAAGGATCCTGTTTCCTCAGGTCTTAGGGCTAATTTAGCATGACTTTCAATGTTAGAGCAGGATGGGCTGGCACTGTTCTTTGGGGATTCAAGGCCTGGAACAGAGAGCAAGAGAGCAAGAGAGCCATGGTCAGAGCTTGGATCTGCAGTGACCTGAGGAGACCGTCCTGTAAGGCCACCCCACCCAACTCTTGCCATTGCCAAGAGAGAGGTGTTGACAACAAGATCAGCAGCAAGCTGCGGGCCAGGAATTCCGACCATGTCCCTCAAATCCCTGCGTGCCCTGCCCATGCCACCCCTCGTCAACACAGGGTGCGAAGCCCACTGCAGCCGGGACAGGCATTGCAGCTCCCTGCTCAGGCATTGCAGCTCTCCTGGCCAGGCCGCTGCCCTCACTCACCCTGGCTGAGATCCTGGAGCTCTTCCTGCTGCTCCTTCATCATGGGAAACCCGGCCATGCCTGTGAACACAGAGCCTGTCAGGGCCCCAGCGGCACAGCTCCCTGCCAGCGGCGCTGCCGGCGCTGTGGCCACACCGGCCG
>NW_005054637.1:9599-10430 GCF_000277835.1 Geospiza fortis | reverse complement strand
GGGCGGCTTCTTCTTCAGCAGCTGTTCGAGATCCCTCCTCTTCAGGAACTCGGCCACACGAAGCAGCGTTTCCCGAGAGGCCTGGAGAGCAGCAGAGACCCAGAGATGGCCCCACAGCCCAGGGCACAGGACCTACATCCCATTGCCAAGGCCTGGAGGAGGCGTCAGCCCAAGAGGCACCGGGGCAGGAGGCAGCCAAGCCCCCTCCCAGAGATCCACCAGCATCACACAAAACCTCACCTCTGCCACGTGCCAGTTCACATCATGACAGTAGAATGAAAGTGGGTACAGGCTCTCATTCACGAATGCCTTCAGGAGCTTTTTTCCCTCATCTACTACCAGTTCTATCACCTTGCAGAAGAGTTGAATGGAGAGCACCTGCACATGGCTGTTGTCCTAGAGGAAACAAAAAGACCTACATCAACTACTCCAGTCCCACCTGGGCAAAGGCCTGAAAATCCACAGGGCACCACGTTTTGGGGAAGCACCCAATGCCTGTGGCTCAGGATGCGGAGCCTTACATGGTTAAAGAGCAGCAGGAGTGCCTCAGCCAGCTTCGGGGCATTGGTGCTGGACACAAGGATGTCTTTATGCAGGAGCACATTCATGAACACAGAGAGGGTCATGCTGATCACCTCTCCATCTGCATCATCTAGCAGATCCAGAAGGCTTGGAGATAGACAGCACATTCTCCTGGCCTGTGTGGAACACAAGGCTGTGCTGGGAAGCCATGGACGGCTGCAGCACCAACACCGGCCTGGCACTGCAAGGCCACCCTGCTGCTGCAGGCAGGGCCCACAGGCCAAAGGCCTGACCCAAAGCACTGGGGCA
>NW_005054637.1:8651-9013 GCF_000277835.1 Geospiza fortis | reverse complement strand
CCCCTTCTGGGCACCCTCCTCTCCCAGCCTTTCCCAATCTCCTTGGCTGTCCCTCAGTGACGAGGCCCTCTGGCCCATGATCACAGGGACTGTGTGGGGCACAGGGCACAAATGCCGGGGCAGTGGGGAGAAGGGGGTCTCACCTGGCCAGCAGACCCACGGCAAAGTGCTGGGTGTGAGCACACAGCAGCATGTCCCAGCCACGCTTGCGGTCCATAGACATCACCTCATTGTCACACCGCAGTCGGCAGAGCAGAGCCTTCATGGCCTGCACTGCAAACCTGTGTGCAGAGCAAAGCCCAGGTTACACTGGGAGCGCTGGCGCTGGCCACAAGGGCATGGGAAGGACAGGAAGACTGAGA
>NW_005054637.1:7499-8316 GCF_000277835.1 Geospiza fortis | reverse complement strand
TGGAGAGGAGGGAGAGCTGCGGGAGAGGTGACCGAGGGGCAAGCAGAGGCCAGTTCCAGACACTCACAGCCAGGGCAAAAACCTCCTCGTTGTCCCCATCGGAGGTGAACATTCTGCTCAGAGGCCAATCTGCCATCACACAGAGGAGTGTTGCCAGCACTTTCTCCACAGCTGGTCCCGATGATCCTATGGTTCTCCAGATCATTGCAGCAGCTCTGTGGGATCACAGCTCTGTGTCAGGGGCATCTCAGTCCCAGTACCATGCCCTGTGCAGCTGTGGGGGCCCAGGTGACAGAGCCCCGGTGCCCTGAGGGGGAGGGAGGGAGCATTGGCAGCAGGCTGGGGAAGCACAGGGGCCCAAGGGTCCTGGACCTCTCTGCCTGTCTGGCAGATGCCATAGCACAGGCTGTGCAGGGCCATGGGCCCTAAAGGCTGGTGAGCCCTGAGCTCTCCAGGCACGTGGGCCCCGTACCTGTCACATGTTGGGGCACAGCGCAGGAGGGTCAGCACCACGTCAGCAGGGTGTTCTTCAGCCAGCCTTACAATGTCACTTTGCAGCCTGGCATCCACAGTGATGTGGGACACCAGCCTCTGGTGAATGTTCCTTAGAATGGCTGGCACCTGGAGGAGGCATGGGGAAGACTTGAAGATACTGTCCAAGGCAGCAACTTCCCCAGCTTCCCCCAAGAAGTGCTTCCCTTCCTGCCACACTGTGCTGGCCTCCAAGGCTGAGGGGGCCCAGTGAGCACGGCTTGAGGGGACACACGATGCTGGCAGGCCTCCAGGCCTGGCCCCAGGCTGCTTACCTGCTGCTGAG
>NW_005054637.1:6290-6837 GCF_000277835.1 Geospiza fortis | reverse complement strand
GGGAGAGGCCGGAGAACACAGCCCAGCCCTGCGCTCCCCAGGCAGGGGGAGCCCTGGGATGGCCCAGGGGATGGAGCACGACCACTGCGGGGTGTCTGCCCTGCCCCTGTTCTATCCTGTCCATGGGCATGTCCCCAGGGGATGGGATAGGATGGGATGGGGCCAAGCTGGCTATAGCCAGCAGCCCTATGGGTTAACTCTACCACTCACCCTTCTGCAGTGGCTGGAACTGCTCCGTTTTGTCAAGCTGTTTTCCTGGGGCAGCTTCAGGGCTTGTCCTTTTTTTCCGTCTGAAGATTTTGAAGAGGTTGAGGAATCTGCCTGCCATGCCTGATACTGGCCTCAAGGGCACCTTCTAAAGAGATGGCTTACAAAACCTCCAAGTAAACAAGTCCTCAAGGGCACCTGCAAAAGAGAAGCCTCGGCAAGGCCACAGGCCACCAAGGCCCACAGTCTTGCCACGAGGTCACCTGCAGGAATAACGCTTCGGAAAAGCTCCGGGTGGGACACGAACGAGCGCGCTGTGCGGGGGCTCCTCACGGCACCG
>NW_005054637.1:0-6047 GCF_000277835.1 Geospiza fortis | reverse complement strand
TGCCAGGGAGGCTGGCACGGCCTCCTTGGGACACGTCCCGGCCGGTGGCCATCCTAAAGCCGCGGCTGTGACACGCACAAGGAACGGGTGGGCCCGGGCACCAATGCTGCTCTGAGCCCTGGGGCCCGGGCAGCGCTGACATCAGCAGCTGTGGCAGAGTCCCCGGCCAAGCAGAGCTGCCACCCCCCGAGCCCTGGCAGCGCTGGTGCCCGTCTCCTGCCCCAGAGACCTGTGCCCCCGGGGGGCTTCTGTGCCACAGGGAGCCAAAGCCCACGTGCACTGGGGGCTGTGCTCCTTCCTGCAGGGGCTGATGGCCGGAGCACCTGGAGCAGCTGCTGGCAGCACTTGGTCTCTGTCAGAAGGCAGAAGCTGTTAGTCAGTCCTGAAAGGATTTCTTCATGGAAGGGATTGGCAGTAGCACCACAACACCATCAGCTGCTGAGTTTCCCTCATCGATTAGATTGTTCAGAGACACTCGTTTCAATGTTGTTGCGGTGTGCTAAGTCCCGGCTAGGTGGTAACAGGGGCATGACAAATTCCCCTTTCAAGCTCCGCAGAATCTCAGCTACCAGTGGAGGTTCGTCACAGGAGCAAAAAGGCAGCAGCACGTGTCCTGGGATGGAACTGGGTTAACTTTATTCAAAACTCCCCGAGTCCAGGGTCCCAGGACCCTGAACCAAGGGCAGACACCTACTTATAAACGGGGCAAGTCTCAGGGGAGGATACAGTCTCTAGCTAATCAGGAGAACTGGGGGTGGAACATAAGGTGGGGAATACAATATGTAAACCAATGGAGGATTGCAAGGGAGGAGAACAGCTTAAGTAAACCAATGGGGTTTCGAAGAATACGAAATTGAGAGGAAAGTTTCTAAAGGGAAAGGCAGGTTCGGGGAGGAATTGGCATTCAATGCAAGGAGGAGTAAGGAAGGTTCTGGGGGAAAGGGTAGGGACAGAAGGGGTTGACAGCTGGGAAAAGGGAGGGGTTTGAAACTTGTCAGGGAGTGGCCAGGTAAGAAACAGAAAAACCAACACTTAACTGAACTGAATAACAATGAGGGAGCAAGCGTAATTTTAGAAACACTATATACAAAATGGGGGGCTTGTGCCACTCCAAAGACAGGGGGAGGACAATACAGAGGGATTGCAAAACCACAAATTAAACAGTGAATATGCCAAATGAAGAAAACGCATTACGACAAATGTGATCTTCTGTCAGTTCTTGTGGGAGAAACACTAGCCCAGTGTGTGATGTTCAACACTCCAGGTGCTGCCCGTCTGTCTGTGTCATAGCTGATACAAGGCAAATATTTCCTCCATACCCAAAGAGTCTGAAAAGTTGCAGCACTACATCTCTTTTTGATTTTTCTTTTTTTTTTTTAAGTATTCCAGAGCCTGTTAATAATTTTCAAGGTTTTCTCCCTGTGCCTAGGGCACCTTCTCCAGAAGTTCTGCTGTTCCATCCTTTTGCATTTACTGAAAGCTACCTGCAATGACCAGTCAATCAAAGCCCTGGGAAAACCTGAACTCCTGGGTGAAGCTGGGCAAACCATTCCTCTCCCAGATCTGAAGCCATTAAGTGCCAAGGACTGTCCCCAGTGTCATACCCTGTCCCTTGGAAGTGTGCTGATGGCATTTGAGAGGGGTTGCCAATGAAAACAACTTTTAACATTTTTGTAATTTCTGCATTAGCATTCAAATCCTTGACCAGAAAAATCCCATGTCAGGATTTCTGGGATTTGTAAATATCACAGCTGTCATTTTCACCCTGGATTTCAGAGTCTCTGAACAGTCACACAATGTTTTAGTTTTCAACTACAGAAAAACACCCTGGTGTTGAGTTGTACCTTTACATTGGCATATACTCCTAATGATTACTTTAGGCAGGAGCAGCAAACCCAAGAATGAGCCAAAGAGGCGATTCCTGAAAGACACAGGGCAGTGACAGGGGACTCGGCCAGCAGGAGCCCAGAACCGCACAGGGCTGGGCCCAGGCAGCAGCACAGGGCATGGGCACCATCCCAGGCAGCTGTGGCTGTGAGAGGGCAGAGAGCAGAGTGGGCAGCTGCCTCCTGAAATTCCGCATTGCGCAGGATGCCTCCCAGACCCAAGCTACCACCACGGCCAACTCGGGCCGCTTTGACAAAGGCAGGCACTTTTATGTTGTGTCATTTGGTTTATTCCTGTTCTCCCCTGTTTATGGTTTCACCCTAAGTTGCCTCCCCTTCCTGAAATGTCAGTCCCATCCCCGGGTCTCCCCAGTCCCTGGAAACTTCCCTGTCAATCCTCATATCCCCTCCCTGGCACCTTGTCTGTCACTTGGCTCCCCATCCCCTTTCTCCAGAAGCTTCCCGAAGGGCATTGAGTGATTCTTCAAGGGCCAGGGGTCCTTCCTACCACGTTCCCTGATGTGTTGTTCTGTTTGTCAGTTACTCCTTGTTTCACTCCCCCTTATCCCCTCGTTGGTGGATAGCAGGATCCCTCCCTTATTTCCACCCCTCAATAAAAGGTGCTGCTCCAGTCTCTTTGGGGGCTTTCCAGAGCTGTATCCCCTGAGGCTGGGAGTTCCCCGGAGCTTCTAATAAAATGTTGGATTATATACTCTCTGGATTGTCTACTAGTGTCCTTCAGCATCATTGGCCGTGTCTCTCCAAAGACAGGGATCACAACCTATCTGCTTCGGCACTTCAAGCACAGAGGAGTGTCCCCTGCAGACAGCAGTGTTGGTGCTAGCAGGGAGGCACCAAGTGGTCACTGGGTGGACACTGTGAAGAAGTTCCTCCTGCAAACTGACACCAGGAACCTGGGATGCTGAGTTTTGTTTGCCAGGGAAAACGGCCGGCGTAGGTGTTCGGGGGACTGTGGCCGACTGGCTCCTGAAATTCCGCGATACGCAGGATGCTTCCCAGACCCAAGCTGGCACCAGTGCCAGCTCGGGCTAGGTTGACAGTGCCAAGTGGCTCCTGCAAACTGACATCAGGGACCGGGACTGGTGAGTTTTGTTTCCCACAGCAAAGGGCCAGCATTGGCGTTCAGGGGCCTGTGGTGCGGAGTGGCCGGCTGCCTGCTAGGGTTCTGAAAACCACAAAGCCCAGAGCTCCAGGCACAATGCAGCTGCAAAAAGCATCCCAAGAGGAACTCAGAACTGTCAAGGCATGGCTCTCCCTCCATGGCTCCCCACTCAAGGCCACAGGCCCCTGGAGACCAACTTCCGTTGTCTTCCCTGAGAAACAATCTCCCATGTCCAGGTTCCTGATGGCAGTTTGCAGGAGGCGTTTGACTCTTCCAGGGAAACTGTTTTATTTTGCTGCAGCTTTGTTGTGGGAGATGTGGGGT
This sequence comes from Geospiza fortis, assembly GCF_000277835.1. Lineage (NCBI taxonomy): Eukaryota > Metazoa > Chordata > Aves > Passeriformes > Thraupidae > Geospiza > Geospiza fortis. Next base: position 2,714 of record NW_005054637.1, on the reverse strand, counting down.
TGCTCCCTCCTAAGCCTTTCCTTCTCCCCTCAGCCCTCTTCTCTAATGTCCCCTTCTTGCTCCTCAATCCTACTCAAACTTCCAGCCTGGCCTGGCTGCATCCCTCACTCTGCCCTTCACCCTCCCCATTCTGCCCCATCCGTCACTCTGCCCTTCACCTCTCCCCATCCCACCCCTGCCCCATCCGTCTCTCCCCCCAGTGCCCACCTGTGACTCCCTGCAGCAGCAGGTGGGAGCCTGAACACGGGGACAGTGCTGCCCTCGCAGCAGGACAACGCCCACATAAGACAGGCAGGGACAATGTCTGTGGGCTGCAGGTGTCACCAGGGGCTGGGGGCTGAGGGGAGGGGTCTGGAGGGTGACATGGGGGCAGCTGAGAGGTAGAAGGGGCATTTAGGAGCAAAGGGGGGCCTCCAGCATGGCACAGAGATGCTGAGAGGCTGCAGTGGGGAACTTGAGGGTGACACAAAGAGGTTGAGGGGCAGGGGGTGCCTTGAGGGGCAAAGTGGGGGGTGCCTGAGGGTGACAGGTGAACCAGCCCTCACACCACCCCTAACCTCACCCTAAAAACCACCCCTACCTGGGTGGAGAGTGCACCGTGGAGGTCAGGGGGCTGAGGGACAATGCTGGGGGGCTTGGGGTGACACACAGACATTGTGGGCTGAGGGGCAAAGACAGGGGGAGACTTGACAGGTGGAGAGCTGGCACTGAGGGTTAGGGGTGCAAAGGACACAGGCTACCCAGCATTGTTGGGATACAGGTGCAACCCTAATGGTGGGACAGCCCCAGAACCTTCCCAGCAGGTGCAGGCAATTACCCCAATTAAAAGGTAGGGATGATATTTGGAAGCTACAGAGTTACAGGTAGGGGCTGGATGTTAAGCAGTTTTTTAGGTAGTTTTTCTCTATTTTAGGGTTTTTTTCAGGGTTTTAAAAGGATATTTTAGGGGTTTTTTTACAGGAGTTTATAAGGAATTTTCTGGGAATGTTTAGGATACCCTTAGGGCTTTTAAAAGTAATTTTTAGGGTGCTTTGAGGGCTGTCTTATTACTAATTAGAATTTTTAGGGGTTTTTTGGGGTAATCTTGGGGCTTTTTTAGGACTACTTAAATATTTTTAGGACTATTGAGGTTATATGGAGGACTTTTTAGGACAAGGGTATTTCTAGGGGTTTTGAGGGAAATTTTGAGGGTTTTTTTAGGGTCTTATTAGGGCCTTTTAAAAATTTTAGGGGTATTCTCAGAGCTCTTTAAGATCAATTTAGAGATTTTTTTAAAGGTTCTCTGGGGATTTTTAGGGGTGTTTTAAGGGCTTTTTAAAAGTAGGGTATTTTTAGGATATTCTGAGGCTATTTTTAGGTTTTTGTGGGGTGTTTAGGACACTTTGAAAACTACGACCTTTTTAGGGAATTGATAGGGTTTTTTAGGGTCCTTTCAGGACATGACAGAGGCTGAGGGGCAGCTCGAAGGGCACTGCAGGGGCTTGAGGGGGGGAGAGTGACACACAGGAGCGGAGGGGCAGCTGAGAGGGGGCTTGAGGGGCATAGGGGGGGCTTGAGAGTGACAGACAGAGCCTGAGGGGCAGAGGGAGGAGTTGAGGGATAAAAGGAGAGGGCTTTAAGGGCTGGACAGTCCAGTGGAGATCACGGCTACAGGGTACAGCTTAGGAGGCAACTGACATAAGGAACCTGGGCTGGTGAGTTTCCTTTCCGAGGGAACAGGTCCGAGGCTTGTGTTTGGCTGCCTGTGGGCCGGAGTTGCCAGCTGGATCCTGAAATTCTGCGTTAGGCAGGATGCTTCCCAGACCCAAGCTGGCACCAGAGGCAACTCGGGCTGGTTTGACAGTGCCAAGTGGCTCCTGCAATCTGCCATCAAGGACCAGGGTGTAGGGGGGCAGTAGAATGTAATCTTACCCCTCAATGAGTTGCAGCAGTGATTAAATCCTAGAGATTAAGAACACCTGAGACCAATTAAGAACAAGAGCCATAAAAGCGTGTAGCAAGAAGAGGAGTCAGATGGCTGCTGCAAGGATTCCGATGAGTCACTGCTCAGAGGAGCTGCTCCACGAGAAGCATCAAGAAGGTGTGAAGCTTAGAAGGTATGGGATCCCTGCAGCGTAAGGATAATAAAACTGTTGCAGTGCACTGTTCTAATATCTAAGGCAACACCGGGGCAGTTGAGTTTTCTTTCCAGGGAAAAGGGCTGACGTTTTGTTTGGGGGCCAGTGGCTGGGAGTGACCGGCTGGCTGCTGAAATTCTGCAATAGGCAGGATGGTTCCCAGACCCAAGCTGGCACCAGTGGCAACTCAGGCTGCTTTGACAGTGCGAAGGGACTCCTGCAATCTGCCATAAAGAACCAGGGCTGGTGAGTTTTCTTTGGAGGGAAAAGGGCCGATGTTGGTGTCTGGGTCCTGTGGATGGAGTGGCCGGCTGGCTCCTGAAATTCGGTGATTTTCAGAACGGTACCCAGACCCAAGCTGGCACCAGTAGCAACTTGGGCTGGTTTGTAAGTGCCAAGGGACTCCTGCAATCTGCCATAAAGAACCAGGGCTAGTGAGTTTTCTTTGCTAGGGAAAAGGGCCGATGTTGTTCTCCAGGGTCCTGTGGCAGGGAGTGGCCGGTGGGCTCCTGAAATTCGGTGAATTTCAGGATGGTTCCGAGACCCAAGCTGGCTCCTGTGGCAACTGAAACTGGTTTGACAGTGCCAAGGGACTCC
>NW_005054636.1:349435-364325 GCF_000277835.1 Geospiza fortis | reverse complement strand
GCTCTGGGTAGATGCAAAGGAGAAAATACCAACGAGATATTCTCAAGAGGTAAAACAACCACAAACTTTACTGGCAAAGTTCAGAAAATGAAGGAACACTGAAAATAAGAGTGCATACAACAAAACATCACTTATCAGATGTTAGCCCACTGGACATAGAAAATCTTTAAATTCATTTGATGTTACATTCTATGGGAAGAAGGAGAAGGAGAGGAGGAGGAGGAGGAGGAGGAGGAGGAGGAGAAGAAACAGCTGAAGAAGAAGAAGAAGAAGAAGAAGAAGAAAAACAAGAAGAAACAACAGAAGAAGAAGCAGAAGAAGAAGAAAGAAGAAGAAGCAGAAGCAGAAGAAGCAGAAGCAGAAGAAGCTGAAGAAGAAGAAGAAGCAGCCGCAGCAGCAGCAGAAGAAGAAGAAAGAAGAAGAAGAAGCAGAAGAAGAAAAGAAGCAGAAGAAGAAAAAGAAGAAGAAAAAGCAGAAGCTGAAGAAGCAGAAGCTGAAGAAGAAGAAGAAGAAGCAGCAGCAGCAGCAGCAGCAGAAGAAGAAGAAGAAGAAAGAAGAAGCAGAAGAAGAAAAGAAGCAGAAGAAGAAAAAGAAGAAGAAAAAGCAGAAGCTGAAGAAGCAGAAGCTGAAGAAGAAGAAGCAGAAGAAGCTGAAGAAGCAGAAGCAGAAGCTGAAGAAGAAGCAGAAGAAGAAGCAAAAGAAGCTGAAGAAGAAGAAGCAGAAGCAGAAGAAGAAGCAGCAGCAGAAGAAGCAGCAGAAGAAGAAGCAGCAGAAGAAGCAGCAGAAGATGACGAAGAAGAAGAATTAGAAGAAGTACAAGCAGAAGAAGAAGAAGAAAGAGCAGAAGCAGCAGCAGCAGAAGAAGAAGAAGCAGAAGAAGAAGAAGAAGAAGAAGAAGAAGAAGCAGCAGAAGAAGAAGAAGCAGAAGAAGCAGCAGAAGAACAGAAGAAGAAGAAGAAAGGGAGAGAAACAGAAAGACTGGAAAGGAAAGATATCGCAGAATAGGCATAGCTACCAACTCCTGGAGCAGGGAGCTGAACTCAGAATATAGCAGGAGAGTACCTGGTATTTAGAACTTTGTGGGCTCTCTAGCATTTCACACGTGTGAAGTATGCCTTGGAATTCAAGGGTTTGAACGAGAATTTATTATTTATCATAATGACCCTTGAGAAGCTCTACTTCCCAGCACTTCATCAAGGTGCTGCAGTGTGAGCTGTCTAGATTTCAAGATTATTCTAACCAGGATTTAAATATTTATGCAGTCTTTTACTTCAAGATTTCTAATGTATTTACCAAACATTAACATAATATAAAATAACTGTTGTTATTTTGTTGTGGTTTTTGTTGTTATTGCTAAAAACATAATACATTTATTAGTTTGATTTTTGCCAGGAAAGCAATTGTGATACATTATCATTCCTAGAAGTGTAACAGGAATTGCAAATGGAAAATATGCCATCCAGAGTTATTTGCTTTCTGCAATAGGCAGAGACACATTTTCAGTGTCAAACTAGTTTTGACATGTAATGTGAAAACCAAGCTACCTTACAGTTATAACTATCTTGGGATAACAATGATACAGCACCAAAGCATTTTATTTCTAGCAATGGATATTTTGAGTTGCCTTAAGTAAATGAAAATACATCTTATGATCAATACCTCATTTTCATTAGAAAATGTCTTTTTTTAATCAGTCTTTCGTCTGTTCAAAGGCTGAACCTCTGCATATTCTGTTTGGGATTGGGGTTTTTTTACAGGAGAGCTAACTAAAATATTGAGAATTTTAAATACATGTTCCAGTTATTTTCCTATTTTTTAGCAGCGGAAGAAGCCTTCCAAACAAAACGTTTGGCAATGTTTCATGCTAAAATAATGCATGAACTTGTGCAGAATATGATTTGTTTTGGTGAAAACTCCAACCATGCTCAAGTTATACCTCATGCCCCTCATTGTCCTGGGGGTACATAGCCTGAAATTTGTAAGTCTGTTTTTAAAAGCTACTAGACGTCAAGTACCTGAAGTTATTGATTTCTTGTAAATTCAGATGTCTTATATGCATTTGTATTCTATCCTGGTCTGAGCCCTAGAGTATTTGTTGTACCTTAACTAAACAATTGGTAAATAATCAACAAGATTTGACGTAGGACCACAGACCAATATTCAGACAGAATTTGCCATTGAAGACTGTAAGAAAGAAAATGGAAAATCTTAAGATTTCCCTTCCTGATTTGGAAGAAACCCATGAGGAATAACATAAAACAATCAAATCCTAATCAAAACTTGAGCAGTTTCATTGCTACGTCCTTCCAAGGTTGAGTAAAATACAAGTTGCATACACAACTGGCCAAAATACTGTTTTATTCAAACACACTCCATCTTATTGCATTTAAGAGCTCTAAATTCAAAATCTCGAGGTTTCTAGGGTTTGGCATGGTGTTCTCTGTGGGGCAAGTATATATATATTTATAAATGTATGGGTTTACATATTAAGAGCAGAAGATAAGTATTCAGTGGCTTCCTTTCATATCAATGTGATTTCTAATTGCATTGTCAAAACTATGATCAAGACATTTAATTGTAGCAAAACACACAGTTTAAACTAAAGATTGGGAATACTTTTAGGGACAAATTTGAAGTAGAAAAGTCTAAGTTTAGTACAATCGTTCACTTGCAATAGAATGTCATGTTATGTACAGAAGAGACTCTGACAAAGCAGTTTTGTGTCTGACTCAATTGAACATTTTGTACTACAATATCCCAGCATCTCCTTCACTGGAAAGGGAAGTTCTGACTGATGCAATGGAGCACTTGGGAGCTCCTTACTAAGCAAGACACTTCTTGAAGCACAAAGAGTGGCAGAAAACAGGGCCAATTGAAGGCAGCAATAACATGTGTACAGAGACATGACATTATGTATACACACCACTGGAGCAGTTCTTAAAGAATTCATTTTACCCAAGTGTTGAAAGTCCCACAATGACACATTAGGCAACGAATCAGTACCTCGTAGAAAAAAAGTGTTATGCTTTGAGATTCATTAGTATTGAGATCAGTTAGGTGCACAAGGAAGTTTCTTTGTCTAGGAGAGGCCAAATTAAAAAGTTGGGCCCTTCGAATGAAAGAGATATATAAATTAGCTATATAATATTTGCACACAATGTTCTTTATTTGTGAGGGCACCAGTTTTAATTTTAAAAAAATTTAATAATCATCCTCTTTTGATTGTTTCTTCCATCAGGGTTTACTGCGGCTACGAAACGGATTAATTTCATATTTTAGCAGCATAAGCCCAGTCAATTACCATATGACATCCATGTGCTGTATCTCACAGATGAGCAGTTTCCATCAACAATTTTAATTTATGCCTATTTCACACGAAATTTGTTACTCATGCAAATTACCCAGCTTAAAAGTTCACTGGGCCTGTGCAAGAACATCAATCCTACATCAACTTGCATAGGATTGCAAACAGATACTAGAGTTATCTCCTGTGAGCAATAATTCTTTTCTGACCCAGCCTGTGTTGTGAACAATAAACAACACACTCTTGACCCAGTTCGTGCTGCTTTCTCAGTCAGTAGTTATGATTTTAATTAGCCATTGCTTTCACGGAGTTTTAGTTTGTTTTTTGATTTGCTCTTTATAAATCAGAGATGGCATACAGTCTAACTAACCAAACCACTGAAGCTCAGGCAAAAGGAAGCAACTATATCTGTTTATGCTAATCTCTTCAGAGACCAGGATTATTTGGATTAAAAGGAACAGCCATTCAGTCTTTTTCTCATCCAGGGACAACTAATAATCTGACCAAAATTACTAGACCATTAAAAAGAGAGTCAACTCTCTACTAACAAAGAATGTGTTTCAACTGCAGAAAATCCTTTTCCCCTGTGGGAAAAAATAATTTCACCAGTTTAGAACAAGATTTAAAGTGTGAATAACACATTGACACATGGTAAACTGGGTCAAATTTTAAATATACTTCAAAAACCAATAAAAATTCTTATTAAAAAGAAATTTCAAGTGTCATGGTTTGGCAAATGCCAAACACCAAATGCCAGGCCCTCACAAAACTCATTCACTTACCCTCTTTAATTACAGTTGGGCAGAGGAGAGGGAAAAAATGAATGAAGGGTTCGTGAGTTGAGATAAGGACTGGGAGAAAAAAACATTCTAAGGGCAAAATAGGTTCAATTTTAAAGGTATAAAGGAAATTTATTATTAACAGAGTCAGATGAGGATAATAAGAAATAAAGCAAGTGTTTAAAACAGCTTTTTTCCCCTCAGCTCTTCCCTCCTTCGAACCAGTAGCACAAGGAGACAGGGCATGGGGGTTTTGGTGAGTTCGTCACTTGAGATCTTTTTTCCATTCATTCAGAGAGAGCATCTGTTCCCTGCTATGCCATGGGGTCCCTCCCATGGGAAAACAGTCATCCCAAAACTGTTGTCGTGTATGTCACTCATCCACGGGCTGCAGTCCTCTAAGGATAGGCTGCTCTAGTTTGGAAGCAGGGCTCTCTCTCTGTCTCTGGAAGCAGGGCCCTCTCTCTATCTCTGGAAGCAGGGCTCTCTCTCTCTCTGTCTCTGGAAGCAGGGCCCTCTCTCTCCATTCAGGTCTCCCCCTGGATCTCAGCTTTCTCTGGCATCCACTCACTCTGGTGTGAGCACTTTTCCCATGGGCTGTGAGTGGATCTCTGCATCCCCCATGAACTTCATGCATTACAGGGGGACAGCCTGCTTCACCATGGTCCTCACTACAGCTCGCAGAGGAACCTTGGCTCCAACTCTTGGAGCACCTCCTTCCCCTCCTTATTCCCATTGACCTTGGTGCCACCATGTTGTTTTCCCCTTTGGCTCTTGCAATTAAGAGATGAATATTGTGTGTAAGTTAAGAGAAGATTTATTGATGTATAGTTATGCTATGTAGCTTTTTGTATAGGTGTCCTATGTTGTCCCCATAGTTCCCTTTCCCCCCTCTGTACGGTTGCCACCAGACAGCCTGGGATGTCTAGAACAGGTAAAAAGAAGGCGCTGTTTTGATTTTCTTCTTTTAAAATGTCATCACAGAGGTGTTACCAGCCTCTGTAACTGGGCCAGCAGCAAGTCCATCTTCAGAGCCATCAGAGATTGGCTCTGTCCAACATGGCTGAAGCTTCTAGCAGCTTCTCACAGAAGCTACCTGTGTCTCTCCCCCCCAACCAAAAAATCAGGCTATGCCAAATCAACACACTAAGAAAAATGGAAGATGATGAAGATGTCTCAGCTAGAATGTTGTGTCAAAACTGCAGTAAAATAATTTAAAAGCTGTCTGTAAAAATGATGGATCTGTATGCCTAAGTACTCATGATTTAAAATCATAGCTATTAAACAAAAGTGCTTTTCTTCTTTTTAATGAGTACCTAACTCATTAATAAGTTAGGTAATTAGGTTTAAAACTCTTCAGTCTAACAGAAACTAAAACAGTATAAACAGTTCCTAAATGGGCACATTACAATTATATTTCCCCTTCAAGGACTACTAACTAGACAATAAAAAGAGAGGGCTGGCTTTATAAAATAATTCATCCTCCATATCAAAGTCTAATTCAGCTATCGTGTTTCTGTATTTTACAAGTGGATAAGGTGCTCTAGTGACTTCTGACTTCCAGAAACTGCAGCATTTGACTGTCCCATTTCGTCCATTCACTCTTAGACAGAGTCTGTACTTCTCACTGGAAGAATTTTTATCTAAACAAATATCTAGAACTGTATTTGCCTTTGAAAATATGTTCTGATGAACATTTATTATTGTTACTATTACCATTATTATTTTTACCATTTTTATCCTTAGCATGTATACCGAAGTAGAAGCAAGCTCTCAGTTTATTCCATGCCCTAGCCACCTACACACTTCCTAACTACAACTTTCAGGGCCTAATTCCAAAATCCTGGGTCAAAAATTAAGCATAATATAAAATTAGAAAGTTTGACTCAAGCCAAGATTTCACTTATTGTGATGGATTCTTTATTGTAACCTCTGAATTAACAAAGAGAAAATGGAAAATCATAGATTTCCCTTCCTGATTTGGAAGGAACCCATGAGGAATAACATAAAACAATCAAATCCTCATCAAAACTTGAGCAGTTTCATTGCTGTGTCCTTCCAAGGTTGAGTAAAATACAAGTTGCATACACAACTGGCCAAAATGCTGTTTTATCCAAACACACTCCATCTTATTGCATTTAAGAGCTCTAAATTCAAAATCTTGAGGTTTCTAGGGTTTGGCATGGTGTTCTCTGTGGGGCAAGTATATATATATATTTATAAATTTATGGGTTTACATATTAAGAGCAGAAGATAAGTATTCAGTGGCTTCCTTTCATATCAATGTGATTTCTAATTGCATCGTCAAAACTATGATCAAGACATTTAATTGTAGCAAAACACACAGTTTAAACTAAAGATTGGGAATACTTTTAGGGACAAATTTGAAGTAGAAAAGTCTAAGTTTAGTACAATCGTTCACTTGCAATAGAATTTCATGTTATGTACAGAAGAGACTCTGACAAAGCAGTTTTGTGTCTGACTCAATTGAACATTTTGTACTACAATATCCCAGCATCTCCTTCACTGGACAGGGATTATTTCAGATTACAAATGACAATTTCAAAATTAAACTTAACATCAGTATGGAAACTGTGACACTTGTTTTCAGAATAAAATTATCCATTTCCATAGCTTTTTTAATTTCCAAATATTCTAGATGCAATACCACATTTTCATATTAAAATCACTAAAAGGCTGAGAAGCATAAGTTTGCTTCCTACCCAGTACATTTTATAACTGGTTCAAAATTGCTTAGGCATAGAAATAATTTTAACTAGGGTTGAGAAGTAAATTGAATGACTGCTTGTTGAGGGCAGGGAATGATATGAACTGCCTCTGTACATGTTATGAAGGCTATACAGGGCTTGAAATAGGTAAATACAATTCCACTGCTGAAGTAAACGTAGTTTAAGGGCTACTATCTATTGTAGATATAAATCAAAGCAGTGAAAAATGCCTATAGTGCTATCAGAAGCCATCAGAATTATGAATGTAGATGATGAAGTAAATACACACACACAAAACTTAGAGGATTTCTTTCACTTCCCCAAGCATCCAAAATCATGGCCAGGAACTCACCTGAGGTATTTCTATCAACAACAATTGATAGAAGTTCAAACAGTTCACATTTGTCTTGCATATGTGCAGTGAAACAACAAGAGGCAAGATGCAAAACAGAAAATACCCTTCAGGTAAAAGGAAAAAAAGTCTTCACTGGAGTGGTCTGTGATGAACATCCCTTAATAGGAAAAAAAACCACATAAGATTCAAAAACATTCATTGGTTGAAATTAATGACAACATTCAGAGGGTTCTCAATCAATCAGAGAGTTTTATTAATAAATTATGTGCTTGACATGGAAATTGGTATGTTAGTCCCTGACCTACTATATAGGCACACAGGAGTGGGTTTGGGATAAAACAGAAAGGTAAAGGGGAAAGAGAAATTTAGCTCATGACAGGAGGGGTTGGATAAAGGTGTAGGGTGGAAGGGAAAAGAGAAATTAAACAGGTTTTTTAAAAAGAGGGAGATTAATTAAAGAAAGGGAAAGAAAACAGGGAAAAAATGAGAAAAGAGAGAGGCAAAAAGGGATCACCAGCCCCTGTCAATCCATCTGATGGCATGCCAGTCCTGGTCTCAGCATCAGTCCAGGCACTAAGTGGCAATCCAGCTGCATCAGTCTGGCTGATGAGATGTCCAGGGGCTGGAGGGCACCACTCAGGCATGGTGCCCTCTTTATGGACAGATTTCACTGTCCCAAAGACAGGTTTCTCACTTTCTATCCTGATTAGTTATCACGCATAGTCTGTTTTTCACATCTTTTGGGCATGGGTTAGAGAGTTTCAGGGGTCGTGGGTCATCCCAGTCCTGCCTTACAGTCCATGTCCACTTGCTGCCAATCATTCCTACACTTCTGCTCTACTGCTGTGGGTCTTTCCTATGAAAAAGTGCTGCCCTATTTTCACCTGGCCTCCCTTCTCCAGCCAAAACTTAGTCTTTCTCACAAGTTTTTAATAACAATATCCTTGGTTATTACCAACCATCCTTGTTTGTTATTACTGTAATTCCTTGGCTCCACAGCCTCCCAGTTATCAGTGCTTGACACACACATTTGCCAGTTATCTTCTGGGAGTTGAGAGCTCAAACAGATCTTACTTTGGACCTGTTTACTGGTCTCGAGAGAGTTGGCCTTAGTCACAGTAATTTTCTGCCCTGGCCAAAATTCAAGTTGGTAACTTTCATTAATGGTTTGGCAACAGAAATATTATTCTACTTGGGTTATTATTCAGACAAGAAAAAAAGTTTGTAAGGTTGCTTGTTAAAAACCAGGTGCTCATTAGAGAGCAGGAGTTCCTGGGAGCAGACAGTGTTTCTGATAAGCTGGAGAGGGGCTTTGTCCAAGTGCAGTTTGTCGAGGCTGAGGCCTAATGAGAATTTCTCAGATAACAGTGCAGCCTGAGGGAGGATGTGGTGACTAAAGGCAGCTTCTCTAGGTCTATACATGGTCTAAAGCAAGAACAGCTTTCCCAGGGCAGATAAGGAAATCCCAAATTTTGAAATTTTAAAGCTCAACTGACGAAGCTCTGAGCATTCTGACCTAATTTCCAAATTTTCCTGTCCTGAGCAAGAAGTTGGACCACAAAGTTCTCTCTAACAACCACCTTTCTCTGATTCCAAGATTGGTATTAACTTGAAAAAAAAATGCAAATACCAGCCTACAGCACATTCCAGCAGGCTGTTACCAAGCAGCTCTGAAAAAAGAAGGCAACAACTTGACAGAAATAGGAGAGAAAAAAATCAGATCTTTTTCTCTCTAGCTGATGTGTCTTAATTTGCCCAGGAGATTTCACTGTCTGTTATGAGAGGCCCTTCATTTGCTTGACTTTATTTAATTGGAACTGCAACAGCAGAGCAACACCTCTCACCTTTTTCCTTCCCAAGACCTGCCTTCTTTACACATTTTCTGGGGAAGAGAGAATTGTTGAGGAAGAGAGGAGCACATAGCAGAGTTAGAACACTCACAGCAGGTTGAACATGAGGCCACTGACAAAGTGTTTGGCATTTGCCCTCAGAGCAGTAACCAGTGGCACCCAGGCACCACTGCAACATCTGTCAAGTGGCATGATTCTCTAATTAATTGCCTCCATTATTTGCTACTTCACAGACCTTTAATTAATCTGACAATTTCACCAGTAAGGATTTTACATCAATGTCTGGATCAATCATAAAAATATAAAGTAGCCCTGGCCTCCAGGTGACCATGGCGATGATGGCATTTCTGATTGATCTCTCCTCATTAGGAACTTCATTTTCACACTTTGTCCCATCCCACTGTAAAAGGGGAAGTTGGGGAGCACTCAAATTTTTGATAGGCTTCTTGGATGAAAATAAAGCACGAACACAATATTATATCTGAGAACCATTATTGATAAAGAAGGATGAGTGTTCCTACCGAAGGGGGATAGAAAAGAGAGCAGAGAGAGAAAAAGAGAGAAACAGAAGACAAGGACAGATCATTACCTCTGTACCTCTGGACATGAATAAGACACGAAACGAACGACATGCACAAGCTGGAATGTCCAAGGCAAAAATAGGGTAGTTTATTTCCAAACTCCCATGTTTATAGACTTTCAAAAGTGACCATGGATTGGAGGATGAAATTGCCACCTCTCCAGCCACACTGGTCAAACCAACAGTCCATCAATTTTCTCCTCCTCCATAAAGGAATGCAAAATGATCATTACTTACATGAAAAGTGCGTGAGAAACTCCATTACAAAAATGTAAACATCAGACGGTTAGAAGAACTTAGAAGAACAGGGTGACAGTGGGGGGTTTCTTGCAGCCCGATCGTGGAAGCTTTCTCTGCCCTGATTGACACTTCAGGTGAAGTCTCCAAGGGGACAGAGCTGCCAGCATGTGTACAGCCCCTACAGGAATCCTTCATCTCATGTATAACGTACGTTGAGGCATAAATAAAAATCTGATTGGTCTGCCTCACCACCCTCTGACTCAACATTTTTCATAATGATAGGGGCAGAAGAAAAGAGAAAGACATGGAGAGAGACAGAGAAAGGCTAGGAGTATCTAGCAACTTGGAATTTTTAACATATTTAATATCATGTAGCAACAGAACTATACAATTCACATATAAATTCAATATTCTGCATAATCATTTTGGAAGCCTGCTGGACTTGTATACTACATTCTCTATTTTGACTTCCCACTGAAGCCCAGCATGCTGTTCCATCTCCAAAACATAACAACAAAAATAATAAAGGTTATTATTATTAAACTGTGTACAGTTATCCTGTACTACAAACACACTGGTTCTCAGTCCTTTTGGAGCCAGCAACATAACTATAACATCAGAATGAGGTAATAATTCACCTGGAATTATTTCTACCCTTACTAACACATACTGTTTTCTTTCTGATCTCCTCAAGTATTCAATATAATCAATTTGTCAAGCCTCCCATAATCCTTGGCCTTCTCTTAGATGTAGTGCAGGCTCCTCTAAGGGATGCCTCTCAAGCTGGACTCGACATTCCTCACAGGCTGGAATGTATGTCTTAAAATTCTCTCTCATAACATGCCAGCCTCAGGCACGAACGTCTAAGCGCCTTTTGCCCCAGCGTGGCTTCATTTCACATGCAACCACTCCAGGGGGTGTTCCCAGTTGTCAGCTACTGCCTCCTGGTTTAATGGAGGTTTTATCTGGTCAGTTCATCTAGTCTGTCATTCCACTTGGCCACTGGATCATCCCCTGTTTAGTGAGTGGCTATCCATACTACTGCAAAGTCACCTTCCTTAGCAAATGCTAAGAGGTTTTGCCATTTCTATCCCTGCCAAACCAGGAATCCCATTTACCTCCCACTTATTCTGTTCCCAGAACTGAAGTTATTCAGTACAGCCTTTAAAGACAGCAAAGGAATTAGTATTGATGACAATAGGAGAGAGGAACAGATATTCATGTTTGAAAATACTTCATACAGACACCAATTCTCTGACCTGGGCACTATCTTTGCCTCCAGTGACAAGCTGTTGCTCAGTATTGGTCTGTAAGGTGACTGCCCAGTATTTCCTCACCTTGTCTTCTCACTTGGCTGAGGCATCTATCACTGAGTGAACTGTGCATTTTGCAAGTGTGGGGAGAGGAGTCATGTAATTTATATACTGGAGGGAAAGTTGTGACACTCTCCTGATCTGAGCTGCTCTGTTTCTGAATAGTTATCAGTTTAGCGGTCCCTTCTGTCACTTCGAAGATGTCACAGCAATGTTTGATTTGTGTATACCACCTCCTAACTGAAGCTCTTTGGGCCACCCTGTCATGGGAATGATGTTCCTGTTAAAACTGGACTTTAAATGATTCCATCAGCACGTGAGTGCAAATCCAACTTCCTCTGCCAAAAGAAATAAAACATCTTTGGAAACAGTAAGTACACCAACAGTGTTGCAACAAACACACTTTAACAAACACACTGCACCACCAGAGTAATCTCCACAAGGAATACCCTATTTTAATTAATACAGCTTCCCTGTCCACCCCAAGATTTTTTACTGAATTGTGCTTCATACACGTAGGAATTTGAGTGAGGTAAATGGTTATTCCCTCTCTCCCCTGCAGTTCCTCCAGCAACAGTTTCTCTCTGCGTTGCTGCAGCCAGCAAAGCCCTAAGGTGGTCCTTTTTGATCCAAAACTGCTTAATCCAGCCCCTAGCACATCTTCTGCCTAAACTGGGTGAGGTCTTCAGCTTCCTTGTATGCAATTTATCTGGTATACTCTCATCCCAGCTCAGATCTATTAAGGGAGGTGCTTCTGGCCTTATGTTATACTTCTCTGCACATGATTTCTTAGGCATCCTGTCTGGCCATTCTGACACTACCTGTTCTAGTTTTTTGGAGAGACTGTCCATTAATCTTTTTTGGGATTTCTTTCTGCCAACCTTGTGACTAAACTGCCTGTTTCATGAGGGGATGTTTCTGCCCACCCTGGTTGGAATAGGAGGAAATCCTGGGTGAAATTCTTGGACTAAATTGAGCATGTCTCACTCTACAAGTTTCTGTCCTCGCTGCGAAATGGGGCACCCCAGCAATTACAAACTCTGGGTGATGGTAAAGTATTTAGGTAGTTGAAGATACTACCTTGCTTATTTTTGTTGTGTGTGTGCTTGTTGTTTTATTAGATGTATTGTTTTACTCTTCATAGTAAGAGAAGTGCACGTTACATTACACGCTCTCTGTAATTTCATAGGTTGAAACATGTTCATGTTACAGTTGTTAAAACAAAAAAGAAGGATTGCAGGGATGGGATATACTCCCCATGAAAGCCTAATATGTTCTTAATTTTTTGAATTGCATTCAGAATGGCCTAAGCCCCTTACAACGACATTCTTGTGGATCGCAGGCTTACTTAAGACTTAATTAAGAATCTTGAAAATAGAAAATAGGAAGGACCCTTTCTGTTGATAACCTGGGGGAGAGGATATGCTTGTGTTTCCACAGATTCCAGTCCATGATGGGTACCTGCAAGAGTAGTCCAACCAGTCTTGGTCACTCTGACTTTATCATCAGCTGCTGGGGAAGCTGAATGAACAAGATGAATAGAGCTTGTTTGGTCCAAACATGTTCCAATCTTGGGGGTGGTTTTTTTTTTTCATTATTCTTGTTTGTATAAAACAAAAAAGAGGAAATTGTGGGCAGAGATGGGATAGAACTGAGTTACAGGCTGTGGGAGTCTCCTGCAGGTCTCTAACCTGACCTTGTGGGGAGGAGATGCCACACAGCACACCCCTATGGAGAGGAGGCTGCTGGAAGCTGCCAAACACCTGAACAGCACATGATCACCCCATATGGGGACAGGGAGAAAGCACATTGCTGATGTGGCAATGTCTGACTGGTCGCTTAGTGAGAATTATCATATAAGGAAATGATGCGTCTTGAAGAAGTGTATAAAACCAGCTTGTTTCTTTGAAAAAAGAATTCAGGTTCCCTGCTGGTCTGACTCTATGCCTCGGTTGTTTGCAGGTCTCTCAGGAATTTTGGGGTTATTCTTTTTGTCCATTTAGTTCCAAGGGGACTAAGGTGCTCATTCCAACATTTCTGAAAGAAGAATATCAGAATTTTATAGCCCTGTGCACATGAAAATTACTATTCTCCTGACACTTAGAATCATTTGCAGCTTATTTTTCAGTTGCCTGTGAAAGTTTTAAAAACATTAAAGCCCTGCTTCCAGCCTGTAACTTATTTTGAAATTCAAATCCTGTGACTTTTGAAGTAGAATTGTTTCACAGCTGTCAGGAAATATAGAGGCAGAGTTGTTTCTCCCAAGTCACATAACAGCTTAGTATCTTACCAAGAATAAATATTTCTTTATGGGTCAGATCATGAACAATTTATTTTTTCATACACTTACAGACATATAAGCAGTCATGTTTTATAGAAAGGGTGTTTACTCTGAAGAAGGACAACAGAAAAATGGGGTGCTTCAAAATCTGATCAACAACAAAAAGTGTTCATATAATGTAGCTTCATAGAGACCAGCACAGTATTCATGTTTAAAGCTGCTATTAGAGTAAAAATATCCTGATGCTTTCTTTGGATCCTTTATGAATTTAAGATGAAGAAAAAGAGAAACTCAAGAAGAGGAAGAGAGAATTCAGATGTTTATGCAAAAGGATGGATTAGATTTCAGCATTCACTTTGCCTTAGGTACACTTCAGGGAAATTCATGACATAAATATGCATGTGTTTGTGCAAATAGGCATAAATCCCACGCAGCATTTTAACTGCCACTTTATTTTGAAATGTGGGGGGAAAAGACAAATATCTCTTCACTGTTCTCTCTTTCTATACCACCATATATGGAATTTGCTTTCAAAAGTTTTTTGGCTCCCAAGAAACTTCAATATCCTAATTTAACTCTGCCATTAGGAGGCATCAAAAAACTCATTTTGACAGCCAGCTTGGTAGCTTTACGCCTTACCTCTGAGTGGCAAGAATTCAGGTATCCACTAACTGTCTGTGACAACTCTCGCACACCTGCTACTAAACCCATCACGGCAAGAAACAAGGTCTGACGTGAAAGCTCTCTCGTAATACGAAAAGAATGATCTTCTGAAGTTCATAATGAAACTGCTGCCTGCAGCAGTGGAACTGCACTGAGCAGGACAGGACAGGACAGAGTCATTGTACGAACTGTAGTCAGTCAGCCAAAGGAAATTTCCATCAGAGGAAGATACAAGCAGCACATGCCAGCATATCATGGCACGTGTCAGCACAGCTTTACAGCTTCTTTTTCCCCATTGGAAGTTATGAATTGTGGGAGCTTGTCCTGGAGGGAACAGGCTGCAAACTGGCCACACAGCCACACCGCAGACAACCAACCAAACTCATGCCTCAAGAAATAAGAAGCCACAGCTAATGGCATCCAGACAGCTTATGGTGAGGAACAAAGGACTCTGGGACCAGTTGGGAGTGGCCATGCAGATCAACAGTGATTGGCCAGAAGGCTTCTAGAACATTCTATGAGATACTATAGCGTGTGTGTATATATATATATATATATATGTGTGTGTGTGTGTGTGTGTGTGTGTGCATGTGTGTCTATGTGTGTGTGTAGGCCCCACTTGAGGACTTCTGAAGCAGCCCCTTTATGTTTTGTTTTGCACCCTCGTTTGTGCCCTTTTATTTATTTAAAAAAACACCTTCAGTTTTGGCACTCCAGTTGTGCCTGTCCCTTCCTTGTCGCTGTGCCACACGGCCACACCTTAGTGGAACTCCCAGAACCAGAGAGTTTCCCCGTG
>NW_005054636.1:344501-349319 GCF_000277835.1 Geospiza fortis | reverse complement strand
ACTCTGTCCGAGCCAGCTGACTGTGATTGGCCATTAGTTAGAAACAACCAACATGGGCCAATCACAGATCCACCTGTTGCATTCCACAGCAGTGGATAACCATTGTTTACATTTTGTTCTTGAATCTTCTCAGCTTCTCAAGAGGAAAAATCCTAAAGAAAGGATATTCCATAAAAGATGTCCGTGACAAACAACAGTCGGACACACACCACAACAATGAAGCAAAGTGGGTTCTGAAGTCAGCCTTGGCCACCTTACCCCCCCGTAGCTGCATATGCAGTGGGAATGTAAACACTGTGGACATTCCTGTCTCATGCATGAAACTGTTCAAGGCCATGTTGGACGAGCTTTGAGCAACCCGATCTGGTGAAAAATGTCCCTGCCCATGGCAGAGAGTGGGAATGAGATGATCTGTAAGGTCCCTTCCAGCCCAAACCTTTCTGTGATTCTGGGATCTGCTTAGGGCACCTGTGTGTGCCAAGCAGGACATTTTGGGACAAAACGGAAGACTTCAGTGGAAGACTTCAGTCTAAACCTCACCTGCTTAAGTGAGTCAATCAGACAACTCAGGTGTTAGAGAACTGAATAATTAAATAAATAAATAGAATAATAGAATAAATATTCTAAATATCTATCTAAATAAATATAATAAAAGAATAATTAAATCTTCTTGTATATGAAATATGTTTGTACATACATGTTTCTGGTTTGGAGAAACTAGTTCAGTGTCTGCTGCATATGGGTTCAGGCTTAAAAATCACTTTATCAAGCTGAATGGAAATTTTATTTTTTTTTTAATCTTGCAAATAATGTAATATTTCAGCTGTTCTACTTTCAACTGCTCTCCATCCCATTTCTGAGTCCAAGACCAGACTTTTGCTATTCTAAATGCCTGTATTCTCTCAATTCTTCCTCTTTCTGTGTGTGTGTTGATTCAGGATTCAGTCTTTCAACTGACTCTTCCTCCTGAGAGTTTAATTGGACATTAACCGGCAGCTCTCAGGGGAATAGTGGGCTCTGACTGCAGTCTTATCTAGAGGCTCTGCTGAATACCTCCCCCAGCAGCCAGTATCTTACAGCAACTGCCAAGTAATTTCTACTGTGGGCACTATAGTAGAAATTATAAGCTGATTTTCTCTACTTTTCAGCAAAATAATTCTTATTCTTTGCCATGGGTATAACATCACCTTGATGTTCAAAACATACATGGATTTGCAAGACATTCCCCACATCTTTTTCTCATCACTCTGTGTGAGATCAAATTATGAAATATACAGAAAGCAAATAAAGCAAAGAAATAAATAGCAAAAACAAATATTTATCTTCTAACATTCATTTTCTGACATTTGTTCAATATCACCTCAGTTTCTTCCATTTTCTCAATTAATAAAAATATTAAGAATCTTAAAATACCTTTTCTCAATTAATAAAAATATTAAGAATTTTAAAATACCTTTACTCTTAGTTCTAGATTGAGGAATTGTTATACATAATAGTAATTTCTGAAAATCTTAAGAGATTACTAAAATACCTTTACTCTTAGTTCTAGATTCAACATCTGCAGTTGAAATGCTAGCCCCTAAACCTTTGAAAGCCAGTCTAAAATCTACTAACCTTGAAATGAGCACTACCTTTTAAATAACCTTCCATTATTTTCAGATCACATTTGCTATAAGAAAGGAAATAACATTTCAGGAAAGTTTGATGCTTTATGTTTTATCTGGTGTGTGCACAAAGCCTAAGAAAAGCCAGCTAGCCAGTTTTTGAAAACTACTCTGAAGAATTTTAATTTGTGTGCCTTTCAGAACTTCCACCAACATTTTCACTGAAAGTAAAATCCAGCTTTACTGATAGAAACATAGAAGTGAAAAACAAAACCCCAAATCTTTCAACCTGCTTTTACCTCTGTAAGTGTCAGAGGTTTGGCACAGTTGTAGTTGCATTCTGAGGCTCATTAGAAGCCCTCAGTTTTTCCTGGAGTTAGCATTTAATAGAGCACTGCTCTGCAGTGTCTCTTAGCTTCTGAAATAAACAGCAACTAGTAAAACAGTTCCAGTAGGGATAGAAGGAGCCACCAGAAATAAAGCAGTACATTCTGAGTGTGAATGTGGGTCATACAAGAAAGTTTATCCCAGTTTTTGGCAGTCACTTATTGGAGCTATGCCATTACTAAATTGAACATGTAAAGCAGAGACTAACTTTTTACTTTGAAAACAAATGAAGTTTCCTACTTTCTTTGTATACACTGGCTTTCAATCACATTTTAAAATATGATATTTCTTCATTAGAGACAGAATAGAATTTCAAATATCATAGTTATATACACTCTAATCTTCCCTTATTAGGTTATAAAGCTCTGACTCCTTAATATCTCATCACACATCAGTGCACAGTTTTCAACAAGCCTTTCCCAGCTAATGAGGCCATTCCCCTAGCACAACTGTGTAGCTCAAAAATCACAAAATCCACCATCTCTGCAACTGTTCTAATTTATAAAGTAGTTCATATCCCTCCCAGATTCCATATCTGGATCCAGATATTCACTTACATCTGAATCAGCAGAGCAGCATAAGGAGAATGTTTTGTCTATAAATCAAAGACAGATGGAATACAGTGAGAATGTAATGATTTTCTACTATCTACTGATGGGTTTGACATTCAGCTCCAAGGTTCCCTTACTATCTGTATGTTTTCTGCACTCTTCAAGGTAGGAAAAAGAAAGAGAACATGGAACATGTTCTCATGGATTGCAAGGAATATGGGGCATTCTGATTTTGGAGAGATGATTGGAAGGGTAAAAGGGAGAGAACTTGTGGGTTGAAATAAAGAAAGTTTATCAGGGAAAGCAAAAGCCACACACACAAGCAAAGCAAAGCAAAACAAGGAATTAATTCACTGCTTCCCATGGCCAGACAGGTGTTCAGCCATCTCCAGGACAGCAGGGCCCCATCACAGGTAACAGTGACTGGGGAAGATACCACCATCAGTCTGTGTCCTCTTCTTCTTCCTTCTTCCCTTCACTTTATATACTGAGCATGATGCCATACTGTCTGGAATATCCCACTGCTCCCTTGGGGTCACTTATCCAGGCCGTGTCCCTGCCTGCCTTCTCAAGCACCCCCGACTTAGCAACCCTGTTGATAACACAGAAATGTTTTGGTTGTGTTCAGCACAAATCCAAAACACAGCCCCATTTCAGCCACTGGGAAGAGCCCAGCACTGTTCTAAGACACTGTTCCTTGAAATTGGTTAGAAAATAAAAGTGTGCAGTCTTAAAACTTTTGTGAATTGTAAAACTGTGCCACTGCGTCTTTCTCCCCTGGCCTTATTTAAATTCCACATCATATTATTTCTCATTTTAGCTGATTAAGATATTTTTATTTTTCTCTAAGTCTCATTTGGAAAAGTGAGGCTGGTTTTATTACGATTTGTAAAGCTTTAAAAATATTACAACTTAAGTCAATAAAACTGATTTGACATTGTTGAACAAAGCCTAAAGTAATGTGATCATGCAGAAGTTATGAGACAGGAATGTCATTAAACTCTCTACACTTTCTCCAGTAACTTAATTAATTACAAGAACTTTGGATAGCATGCTTTCTAAACTTCAGCTCTGTTCCAAAAACTCTAGAATTCAGCTTTTCACATATTGAAATTTCCTTTCTTCTTCAAATTAAATTTTCTGTAATATATTATTCTAATAATTTAAAAGAAAATATTACATTTAGTGTTCACCTTTGGTTCATTTAATCTACCAAAAAAAGAGACATTTCCAAATCATACTAAATCAGTACTAAATTTTATGTAGAGAACTCACTCTGAGATATCTTCTCCTGCCCATGGAGCCACAGAATCCACTCTTATTCACACTCTGTCATGTCTGTATTGCTTTTGAAACTTTTTCCCAGAAGGATCCTTAACTATGTATACTAAAATAAAGCTTGTCAAATAGAATAGATATGAGCATCAATACAGGTTCCCTCCAGCTGTCAGAACAAATGTAAAGAGACCAGGCATTCATGCATGATGGTCAGAAAGTTTATTTTTGAAATTTGGAGGGACTTAAAAAGACCAAAAAAAAGTGGCATTACTGTTTTGTTTCTTTGTCTGAAGAAAGCTGATTTTTTCTGAGGTCGCTTTACATCAGTCCTACTGAAGATGTCCTGCAGTTCTTCCACACTTCTACATGGAGTCAAATTTATTTTCTTAAAAGATATTTAATTTCTATATTGCTAGAGTGATGCGGTAGCATTCATCTTTGTCTTAGGTTACAATGCAAGATGTAACCAAAGGTATGTATTCTATCACCATCCATTAAAACCAGGTGGGGCAGTGTTTTTTATCTCTTCAATGACCCATCCCTCATAACTCACTCCACGGGGATATATTCTGTCAGTTGGCCATCAAAGTCTCGCTGCATGGCTGATAAAATTCCATCATCCCAATGTGAGATGCTCCGCCCAGGGGTAGGAGCCAAGCATTCCTACCTGGATATGATCTGAGGTTTGCAACATCACAAATGGCTTTATCCACTGAATTCCCAGAGGACAAGAGCTACAGAATCACCCCTGGACATTCAGAGGAAGACCAAACCCTTCTACAGGATCCCTGCTCCAACAGAACCACACCTGTCACTCCAGGGGGACTGCAGCCACCATTTAATGGGACTGCTACCAACACCCTGAGCCACAGGGTGTCAGGTCTTATTCTGACTCTGACAGTGTTTCTCTGTTATTGCATATATTTTAATTTTCCTATTCAATTGTATTTCTGACTTGGTATCTTGCACTGGTTTGCTTTCAAACAAGTACACTCTTT
>NW_005054636.1:320857-344457 GCF_000277835.1 Geospiza fortis | reverse complement strand
CTCTTTCTCATGCCAGCAAGAGAAAATGAGGTTGCCTCAAGACCCAAGTGTACATCCTGTTCTTCAGTCACATCCTAGCTTTTGTGGGAAGAACCCTGGCTGTGCAGGCTGAGTAAAAACTGCTGGTCACTCCAGCAGAATAACTGGATGGCAGCAGGGTGATGTAGTGACACACAAACTTGTCATGCCTTTGACACAAAAATATATTCAAATAACAAGAAGAGAGCACAGGGCTTTCATGGCATTTACAGAAGTATTTTACAAGAAGATAGCACTGATGCAGAATTTGCCAACTCCTATGAGATGTCAGGAGATAAAATCCATCAATGCAGATCCATGTGCATTGGAGTATTACAAGGTCTAGGCAACAATCACATTAAAACTGCCAAAATTACTTGCCACAGTAAAATTCCTCTTGGATGTTTGAGCCTTGAGTCTTGCATATTCCTTCTTACTCTGGTTAATCCCAATTTCATAACTTGCCTTGTGCTGAGGCCCTTAGCTCTCTACTGACTTTCTTTACTGATGTTTGTGAACACAGTAAACACTAAACCAAAATTGCCTCAATTTATCACCAACCCAAACACAAAACTATGATAGTCTGAAACAAGCTTTGTTGGGTTTTGTTTAAATTGCAGAGCAAAAGCTTTATGCTCCTGCATACTGGGGTTTTTTTCTTCACCAACCACATTTTTTGCTTGTCAACATCTATTGACTCTTTCTTCATAGTGATAATTTGGCTTAATTTTTGGAAATCAGCAGGTTCTGGAAAACTATACATGCTGAAGAGTTTTGGAGATGTCCCTGTCTCCTGTGATTACTCCTCTTTCCAGGGCCAGACATCCTCTTTGTCCTGGGAGCTACATTTTACGTTGTGGCACATAAGTATTTATCAATATTTCTCAGCTGAATATTTTATATCTTCTTTTCACTGAGCAGTGAGGGTGCATGAAGGCCCTTTGGACCTGATGGTAATTTATCTGATAAGGAGCTGGGTGTTTTTGCATCTTACAAGCCACTGGAGCATCCTGTTGCTATGGATGCACAGTTCAACTCTGCCCTTTGCTGTCATTATATCATGCAGTACATTTTAAAGGCATATTTTAAAAAACACATTGGAACTCAGGCATAGATTGTGCAATCACAGGCTTTGTCTTCAAAGACCACAGCCTTATGCATGGTAATATTAATAGGCATTTTCATGTTTACTTCAGTCAGGTTTGTATTCAGAGGGAGATGTTTAAATATTTCCTACACTTTTAATCATTGTTTCCAAGCAGGTAATACTCTTCTCTTGTAGAATTTTCGCAAGGAAATTAGAAGGGGAAATAAAAGGACTTCCAGCAGAGCAAGGCGATACCAACTTTTTAGGATCATCTATATTCTGCTGATAACATTGTATAATATCTTCATTATTTCCATAAAAGTTTCTGAAGCTATTGGAAACGAATGTGTCTCACTATTTATTTCAGTGAGACACATTGGTTTCCAGCTATTCTGCAGCTCAGTAGGCAAAGAACAGACTTTGTTGGAGTCACACAATTAAAAAGTTTTGATCAGCTCTCTGCCAGGATATAAAAGATAAGCAGCTCAGTCAGGCAGCCACAGGATCAGCACAGAGACAGGGGTGCACCTGCACCTCTGTAATAGTATTTGTGACTGAGAGTCCAAAAAGTCCAGTCCACTCCTGTGTCATGTCCAGAAGTTTCTTTCTTGAACCCCAGCTCTGATGGGATAATTAGGGCTTAGTTGGCTATTCCCATGGGCTACCTCCAGCTGTTTTCTTACAGCAGATAGCTACAGGTTGGATCAATACACCAGTACAGAAATTCTTCTAAGGTGAGAATTACCATAAAATGGAAGAAATATTATATCTGTGACTATTTAATTCCAATCTGAGCATGGCCGTGCACTAACCACTTACTACTTCTGCACAGTAAACAGTTTTATGCTACATATTTGCCTATTAAATTTCACATCCACTTAAAAGTAAACTCAGTCTAAATCTGGTAATATACAGAGTATTTGAATCATAACAATTATGCTTTTACAAGTAGAACACATGTTCTACCTGATCTTTTACTTACCAGATTTCCTAATCTGCACAAGGATTTCAGAAATGAAGATGCATCCATACATTGTTTTTACTGACTTTCCCATAGTCCACCTTAGTGGCCCCTAATTAGGAATAAACCAAGATATTTTCCTGTAAAGCTAAAGCAATCTTTTTCCTCCAGCCCCCAACTCACACTTATGGTGAGCTGCCCTTACAAAGCAGATATCACCTGAAACATAAAAGTAATATATATGTGATCCAATGTAAAAATATCATGTGTGAAATAGTAAGTTGCCAGAAATCCCATGAGGAACTGAGTACAGAATATGTGTATTTTTTTAAACATGGAATGCCTTTTATTGCCTTACATCACGGGAAAGAAAAGCCCACCTAGGAAGGAGGGGGTTTGTTATAGACAGGAGAAAATAGGCATGTGTTATCTTAGGTTACAATACAAGATGTAACCAAAAGTATGTAATCCATCACCATATCCATAAGCTGTTAAAAACAGGTGGGGCACTGTTCTTTAACTTCTCCATGTGTCAGCCATCATCACTCCCTCCAGGGGGATATCTTCTGTTCATTGGCCATCAAAATCTCACTGCGTGACTGATAAAATTAGATCAGCCTATTGTAAGATGCTCCGCCCAGGGGGAGGAGCCAAGCATTCCTACCTGGATATGATCTGAGGTTTGCAACACCACAAGCAGCCTTATCCACTGAATTCCCAGAGGACAAGAGCTACAGAGCCACCAGTGGACATTCAGAGGAAGACCAAATCCTTCTCCAGGATCCCTGCTCCAACAGAACCACACCTGTCACTGCAGGACCACTGCAACCACCATTTAATGGGACTGCTACCAACACCCTGAGCCACAGGGTGTCAGGTCTTATTCTGACTCTGACAGTGTTTCTGTATTATTACTGCATTTATTTTAATTTTCCTATTCAATTGTATTTCTGACTTGGTATCTCACACTGGTTTGCTTTCAAACGAGTACGGTGTTTTATATGACTAATTTCTTTAATTAAGTTTTGAAGTAAATTCCCATTTTTATAGAACAAGTGCAAATAATCCTTGTACACAAATTATAAAACCTATATAGTTTAGTAAAACAACACCTCCATATACAGGCATTTTTTAAAGACTAAAATGCACAGAAATTCAAATATTCCTTCTCACTATATGGGCTACATGCCTCTGTAGCAATGCTAATTCCTAAAGCAACTTATTGAAGGATTTTCCAAAAGGCAAGATGCCCAGGACTTACACATCTGTGCCAGAATGGCAGATTTCAGAGCTGCCTGTTTACTGAGGGCAGGGTTATTAAATACCAAACTGAAATGCTCTTGCAAAGTTACCCTGGACTAAACTCACACTATAATTGTCATATAACAGAGCAACAATCTCCTGAAAATTGCTGTATCCTCTGTCCTACCCCCAATGTCACTTATTTTTCACCAGAAAGCCTCTATGAATGCGTACATAAACTCAGCTTGAAGCTGCTGTTGGACTTCTGTAGGGCAAGATGCTTCCCACCAGTTTGTCCCATGAGGAGCTCTGCAGACTGGCTTTGAATGTGCCAGGTTCAACATATCAAACATACTTGTTTTACTGAAGGTTGTTTTTCCCTGCTATGAATGAATAATACATATTAAAGTAGATCACAAAAAACTGTGAAAATTAAAACCACATATGTCTGTTGTAAACACAGTGTTTAAATTGCTGTGTAGATTGGGTATTCTCAAGTGACAGCTACAGCTTCTTTGCCCACTGAAAGCTTTGAAATAGAAATCAAGTCTTTTAAACTGGTAACGATTTTCAAATGCCCAACAAATTGCTTTTGTGATTAATGATTAATTTGAATACTCAGGGGTAAACTCCCCAAGCACTTTGGATTAAAAAAAGATCTTATTCTCAATACGCTTGTTCTGTAATGATGTAGTTTAGAAACTTACCCCTTTGCATTCAGGGATATTCATAATTTGGCTCAAAACTGATGTGCAATACTAATGGCTTTGCTAGCAATATAATTCCCTAGAAAACTAGAAGAGTTTGATTGTTTCAGGAAAAAAACCCACAACACATTGAGTACCAAATTACTAAGGTTTACTTAATCGTGGGCTTCCAATAAGTACATACTGAACAGATTTATTGATTCTCAAGACATTTATTTATCACTCTATTCTTCAGCCAGAAAAAACAGAATACATTAAAGGATTGGTTAATAGTGTTAGTACAGGAATACTTCTGGGGAATCTTCTTGTCTTTTCAGGATATACATTAACATTTGCTTGGATTATAGTAATAAAGGGAATCAGCCAAGGAAAACTTCCAGTGTCAAAGATTTTTGCCTTGAATGCTCATCATGGATGCGCTCTGCTGGGCCCTTGGACTGCTGTTTTGGTCTCATATAGTGTTTTAATTAATATATTTTTCTACTCCAAGTTATTGCCTCAGCTTCAGTTTTCCAAGAGTGCTCCTATGATGCAGATTCTCCTGCCACCTTGTTTTTAGAACTGAGAGACTCCTAACTCACGGCCTTTGTTGGCTGGCCTCATGCCAGCTCTACAGATTCACGCCTGGCAAAAAAAAAAAAAAAAAAAACCAAAACAAAAACCAAAGCAAAACCCAAACAAACAAAAAAAAAAAGAGAAAACCACTTTCTCAGAGTTCAAACATCATCTACCAACTTCACAGTTTACTTGAGGGGTTCCCAGCATTATTGGGCAAATCACTGACAGACCACAAAACACCACCATCACATGCCCTTAAACTTTTAATTGGAAATCTAACGGAAAGCTTGTTACCATTTATTCTGTCTTATTTGAAAACGAAGCACTTGAAGCATCATCCTGCTCATGGGTCCTACAGGTGAAGCAGTCTTCTCCAACTCAACATGTTACTGGTACAAAACAAAGGCTTTTCACAGGTATTCCCTGTCAGGAGACAGTGACAGCAAGTATGTGCAGCTGCTTTCTCAGCAGCACTAAACATCAGCAAACTACAACCATTATAAACAAGGAGAGAACATAAGGAATATTCTGCTTCTCAGCCTGGATTATCCCACTTGTTGTTCCTTACTGCTATCACTCTGCTTGGGCCAAAGACAGTCTAAAGCATGTAAAAGAAAAAAATGAAAAAAAGGTAATACTGCTGTGAGATTTGAAGAGCTTGAATATATTGAATGTCAATGACCTGTGACTGTACTTGAAGACAAGTATAGACTTTTCCATTATAATCGGAAATAAAGGACCCATTTTTATAATAATTTCTGCCAAATAAAAAAATCTAATTTATTTGAGAAAATAACTTACTAGCAAAAAAACCCCGTACTTACTTGTTACCCAGAAGAGAATGATTTTGGCTAAGACCTCTCAGCATATCAAGTGTTGCATGAATATTCTGGTTATCTTATCTACAGACTGCTCATTAGTTAAAAACCAGGTTTAAGCCCACAATGATTGTGTGCTATCTGATTGCTAATTTTGCTATACCACCCTGCCATCTATGTGGCTAAGCAAATAAGATTCATTGCTGCCTCTATGAAATGGGTTCTAGGGATTGGCTGCAATTCATTAACTATGAAAACATTAAATACCATAAATTTTAGACACGAGAGGTCCCAAATCACAAACTCCTTAGTACATTAAGGAATAATCAGTTTTGTGTTCTCAAGGTTTTTGAATTGAGCCATAAACTTTTAAAACAAAGACCAGTGAACACAACACCTCTGAAAGTGAACACTATATGCTGTTTATAACATTTGACTCAAATTACTTGGCTTGGTTTTAGTCCCATTGGACAGATGAGGAGGGAGCCAAGGTTGAGAGAGAGAATAGCTGAGGTGGTTATTTACTTCACGAAGATTTCCTTGCAAAAAAGAAATTGAAGGAAGGGCCAGGGGTATCTTTCTTGAGCACTTACATCATCTTCTTGGACCTAGAAGTCTAAGAAAGTTTAAGTGGTTTCTGCAGGCATGCAGAAAGTTGCAAGAATATCTCATTGTTTGTCATGTTATGATCTCTGCCTAGTGATGGGAATCCTTCATGTACCAGCTGGTAAATATAGTGATGGTGAAGGATATCCCTGGCAAGCTCACCCTAAGCTTTCTTGATGGGGAGTAGTTGGCAGGATAAAAATAAAATTTGATGGAAATAAGACAAAAACTGCAACAACAAGTTTGCCTTCTAGGAAAGCACAAGCTTGCAAAACAGCTGTCTCATGAACTGATGTCCTACACACAGTTGTGTATCCACACCAGAAAGTATAAAAGTAACTCACTGCCTACCTAAAAGGAGCACCACACCTCCCTGACAGATGGGATCCTGGCTGGGAACACCTGACAAACTCCAGTTCCAGGGGTGCAGATCATCTTTAAGTAAAACTTCTCCATTATTGGTTAGCCGCACTCCTGAAAGCAGTTTGGTCACAAGTCACATATTTATAGGTGTATATAAGTAAATACTTCCTTCAGAATTGGAATTTTGTAATAACTTGTAATGTACATATATTTACTTTACTCATGCCATAAGTATACTGCTTTACTAGTGGTAATTTTGTGGTGACTTAAGCTGTTTGTGCGTACATAATTGGGTTTTATATATATAAAAAGTGATTATATAACTTCATGATCTTCACATACCTGTTGGTTGGTTATAAGCCTCATAGGTCACCACTGATCTCTTCCTATTACTTCCTACTTGATCTTAAATCGTACTCAGCCAAAAATCACATACAAACACCAGACATCAGATGAAGCTGAGATTTAAAACCACAAAATCTGCTTGGAGCTCTGCACCTTCGGTGCTCAGTCCTACAGACTTCAAGTTCAAATGACCTTCGGTGGGCTTCCCCATGACCAAAGGAAAGAAGATCTAGCCTTTATTTGATCTACTTCTGACTTCTTTTAATTCACCTTTAGATAGATCAGAGTTATCCCTTCATTTCTGCAGTAGCAGTATGAAGTGTAGCAGTATTGAATGTAGCAGTCAGAAAAGCAACCTGCTCTATCAGACAAATGTCACCATTACCTTCCTAGAGGAACAGTGTGGATCCTGGATCTCTAATTCAGAATTATCCATTTGATTCATGGATCATGGAAGTTACCCACGGTAACCCAAGTTATCTTTGGTGTGCTATCCCCACGAAGGGGTGTGTGTGCTGTAACACGTAATGACAGTGCATCCCACCTCACAGGTACTGTGACCTAATATTCTTCCCTTTACAACAATTTTCCAAGTGTCTTCAGATGAATATTTGCTGGGAAAAAATTATAGTGAGAATTAATAAGGCAAAAACTGAGGAAATATTTTAATTTTTTTTTTCTCTTCAGTAAATGTTAGTCAAAAAGAGTTTCACTGGTTAGGGGAAATGACTCAACCCCTCACCTCTGCTGGGACTGCACCTAGAGCACTGCATCCAGCTCATTGAAAAAGGCTGGCCAGAGAGTTGGTAGATGCCCCATCTCTGGAAACATTCACAGCCAGGTTGGACAGGCTTCTGCACAAGCTGTTCTAGAGGAAAATGTCCCTGCTCACTGCAGGGACATTGACCTTTAAAGGTCCCTTCCAACCCAAAACCTTCTATGATTCAAATGTGAATCAACTTTTCTGTTTGCATAGTTCAATTTATTACTCTTCAGACTTCATGCCAAATATTTCATCTGATGCTAGCTTGGTTCAGTGGAAAACTTCGGGTCAGCAAGCAATGACTTCAACAGAGGAGCCCATCTGCCTCAGATTAGGTGTGACATAAAGAGCTCACAGGATCAAGGCCAAAACAGCTACACAGGTAAGGTCCTCTAGTATGGAATAATTACCTTGTCCTCCTGGCCCAGGGCACATTTATCAGCTTACTTTATAAAGTTCTGATCTAATTAATCTAGAATTTAGCATATGTTTGTCATGAAATGACCTTTTTTTTTGGTTTTTTGGGGTTTTTTTTGAAAGAATGTAGGGCTCCAGTAACATATAACAGACTTGTAGAATGGGGAGAGGAGAAATCCTACTTACACAGACCTCTTGTAGCCAGCTCTGACTTCGAGGGACACAGAGTTTCATGTGGATTCTTGGATATCAAATTGCTTCTGCAGGCTTGGAGTAATTGACTGTGCTACTTCTACTTTTCTGTGTTCATCTTAAAGACATTTCCTTTTATGCTCATTCACTAACAGCGTCTTGGAAATGCTTTTTGCACACACTTTTTTCTCATGTATGTTTTTTGGTTTTCAGTGGTTTCACTCCACATCCTGTGCTTCCATAACTTTGGATTCATTGTTTATGGGATAAAGTTCCCAAAATAGCCATGGAGAGCTTAAAAGCAGCTTCCTCACCTCCCATTATGTTCCCTTCCTCCAACATCTGGTACTTCACAATTCAACATGCCTATTTCATCAAGCCCCAGAGGAAAAATAATGCTTTCACAGGAAGGGATCTGAAATCCAGGCACCAACAAGTGTGTATCCATAGCAGCTTGAAGGCAGGACATGTCTCACCTAAGTGGAAAACCAGCACCAAGTTCTGGCATTCTTATTCCAAATTAACCCTTTATCCACATTCCTGTCTCTTCTTTAAATTTTCTGTTTTACACATTGCCTGTTTGTATTCAAAAAACAGTAACAAGAAAAGTAAACACTGGCATGTTTTCCTTTTGGCCCTCTGGATACTTGCACTGGCATTACATGTACACATACCTTAAAATAGAAAAGATTTTAAGGGAATATAAGAGATCTTACTGAACCTTCTGAACTTATGCTGGCAGAATATCTCTAGTTGCTGAGAAGATATATAATCTAGAAAGATTTATTTCAGCACGCTTGCAACCTTGCATAATACACAAGTATGGATGACATGCAGAAAACTTCCCTTCAGGAGACGGGAAAAAGTGATGATACTGCTTTTTGTGGTACTGGGATACATGGCACACAGCATGGGGAGGGTGGGTCCCACTGGATTTTTCACAGAATTAGAGGTTGTTAAAGAGTTGGAATGGGTCTTGAAGGCCATTGAAGCTGTCAGTGCAAATGCATAGACTGGTAATATTTCAGTCTGTCTACTTGGCTCAGAAGAAATTATTATTTTTTTTAAAAAAGGGTAAGCAGCTTTAGTGTAAAAAGATAGTGATATTCAGGCTAAATCATGTTTTTCCTGGGGAAGGGGAAAGGGGAAAGGGGAAAGGGGAAATGGGAAAGGGAAGGGGAAGAGAAAGAGAAGAGAAGAGAAGAGAAGAGAAGAGAAGAGAAGAGAAAAAAGGGAAGGGAAGGGAAGGGAAGGGAAGGGAAGGGAAGGGAAGGGAAGGGAAGGGAAGAAAAGAAAAGAAAAGAAAAGAAAAGAAAAGAAAAGAAAAGAAAAGAAAAGAAAAGAAAAGAAAAGAAAAGAAAAGAAAAGAAAAGAAAAGAAAAGAAAAGAAAAGAAAAGAAAAGAAAAGAAAAGAAAAGAAAAGAAAAGAAAAGAAAAGAAAAGAAAAGAAAAGAGTCTGAAATTAGGAATCTGAAGTGGTTTCTTGCTGTGATGCTGCGCTGGAAAAGTTGTTGCATAGTGTATGCCCACTGCCATCTACAGACAGAGAGCAGGGCTCAGAGACTCAGCCCAGGGAGAGCTGGTGAACCCAGGATGTCCCCATTCCCAAACAGGAGCCACTCTGCAGTGTTTAAGTGTGCCAGCTCAGCTCTCAGAAACCTACACACATTCTAAAATTGTCTGTGACAGAAGCAGCAAGGAAAACATAAAAGACAGCAGTAGTAATGCACTTGATGTGACTGCTGGCAGCAGCAGTACAGAAGAAAATCATATCCTCCTAAAATACATTCCAGATTGAAAAACAAAGGCAGTTACTATAAATACATGTACCATAATTGTGTTTACTTTTGGTGAAAATTGACAGGAGCGTTTCCAACCTCACTGGGGCAAACAGAGACAAGGAGTTTACCTGGAGGCAGCTGAAAAGATAAGTGAATCACCTGTGTGAACAGTAACATGTGATGGCACTGATATTTTCCTGTAAGCATGATCTTTCCCTTCTACAGCAGCATTTAATGTAGTTGCATGTAACACAGCCAGCACACATGTAGGATATTCCCATCATCATCTCTTCAAAACAACACCTTCAATAACACCATCACATTCCATGAAGCACCTGCTTTGTAAGGGTTTATGATGAATTAAGAAAGTCCTGATTTTAAAATAAAACAAAAAGAAAACACCACTTGAAGAAGAGTATGATTTAGAATTCTGCCTCCAGATGAATAAAAAGGCTTTGAAAAGTAAACAGAAAGCACAATTTCAAAACAAAGTTTCCCCAGTTAGGAATAAAACTGTGCTGAAGTTTCAGACAAACTTTCCTAATATTTTTTAATAAGCATTTCAAATACTCTTTGCAGAATGTGCCCTTTTCTTTACTGGTATGTGTAAATTTCTTTTTTTTTTTTCCTTTCCCCAAAAAGTGACAAGCAGTGTTTAAATTTTCATTTCATTAGGTCAAAATATGTCACCTTAATGAGATTTTGCTGAGATCAGAGAAATAAAGGCAAAAACACTGAATAGAAACTGTGTAGAGCTTTTAAAATAGCACAGTTATTGTCAAGATCTTACAGGAAAAAAAATTAATGAAGCAGATATCCGGAATGTTGCACATATTGAAATAAATATATTTACACATACTTTTTTATGACTGGTGAAACATATATCTCAATTTTATTTGAAAGAAAGATGATTTTTTTTAACTCAATAGGATTATTAAAAAGTAGTTAAAGATCTATCTCCTTGGAATATCAAATTTAAGGAACACATCTGGCTGTCATTTTCATTCATTGTCAACTTCATTCCATTGAAAACATGGGTCACCACATCATCTGCAGGGCTGGAATGCCACAGGTATGCAGTAAATCCTGACTTCTTGAAAGCACTCGACCTCCTCCACAGAAGGTAAAGAGTGCTGGTTTTGTGTAGGAATAGCATAAGAAAAGTTATGTCCAGATCTGAGACTGCCAAGTTGTCCTTCCTAAACCATTTTAAGGTGCAACCTTCCAGCCACAAATTAGTCTAGCAAGGCTGCATGTTGGTGAACACTTTCAAATTAAAATAATGTTTGCTGTATTACTCACCTATACCACATTTCTGCAAATAGGTTAATAAAGTAATTTTTACACCATTTTCAAAATAATAATTTTTGATAATTCACTTCCCATGCTCTTGGCTCCTGAATACAAAAAGGAGGCCCTCCAAAGAGCCTTAGCACAAGCAGAGAATGAATGAATATGTATAATTGAATTTGCTTGCAGAATGTGCCTGCAGCCAAAGAAAACTCCAGACAGCATGGAGCAACTTTGTGCACGTGGTCATAACTTCCACAGCATCCAGTTCAACAGGGTAAAAAAGAGAAGTTTCATTGTCCTGGGTAGACAGAGCTGTATTTTATGGAAGAAGTCTGGAAGCACATCAATCTTCTCTCATATGTTTCTAGTTACTGTCTATACTGTGTAACAAAACTGTCAAGTTCTTTTGGCTATTGAGAACTCTCTACTTTTCCTGTCAAGCAGTAAAACCTAAAAATATTTGAAAATATACTCTATTTATCTCTGTTCCTCTTTGAACTGTACAGGAGTATGGAGAAATACTTATGAATCACTGTTAATGAGATGCAGAGCATTGTAAGTGTATGCATGCACGTCAACTGCATCAGCCTCAGTAAGATTTAATTTCTTTCTATTGAAGAAAATTAAAATTAAGAGGTTACCTGATGAAAGACTTAAAACTGAAGCATGATAATTAACGTGGAGGTGGCTCCTTGCTAAACTTTTTGCACTGCTCCTGGAATCTAAAACACTGACTCTCAGTTACGCACACAGCACATATTCAGTGTGAATTAATGCAAGGCAACATTGCAAAAGTGTTTAATTTCTTCATCCCCTGCTTCTGCTTGTCGATAACCTGGAGGACTTTTTATTTTTCTCTTTTTTGTTTTCTTTTTTTTTTTAATATTTATTTTTATTAAAGCCCCCACACTGTCATTTTGGGAAAGCACTGTACACTGCCAGCCAACCTTACCACTTGGTTGTCATTTTTTGGCATCAAACTTGTTGGTTATTCTGCAGTTCTTCACAGAGGAACTGTCAAATCCAATTTCTTTTGTCGCACAAAATACTTCTTTTAGACTTTCCTTGTCCAGAATAATCAAAGAAAAGATCATGTAGTGTATTCTGTTTTGAGGCTTATGTTGGCTTTCTTTTGTCTTTTCAAAGTCAAATAAGGACTGTGTGCTGAAATAAAGTTCATGACTCAGCAAATATGATGTACACTGATCTTTAAATGGAAAGACAACTCTGGCACAACTCCCCTGCTTATCAAGGGATTTTGTAGTACATCACATTCATTAAGTACCTCACATATAAAGATATTAATCAAAAAATCACACATTTTTTGCTTGTTCTTGCTGTATAACCAGTTCATCAAGAATTCCCTCAGCTCTTCATTCATGTTTCTTCATAAGGCATTAAATAGGCAACTCCCTCCTAAAAACCCATTTCTCTGAGGTTCCAAATAGGAAGTACCCAACTCTCCGCTGCTAATCCCAGTTCACATTGCTTAGCCAGAAACTGAAATTAACAAAAACAAACTGTGAAATTACTTTATTTTTAAAAAATTAATATGTAATAGATGATTAAGTTATCATAGTATGATTTACTCATGGTCTAAAAAAACCATTTCAACTGAACTCTGTGACAGAAGCCAGTTCAGAACTGCAAGTTCACATAGGGGTTGGAGGAACTCTGGCCAAATAAAAGAAACAACATTATAAATTCTAAGCAAGAACAATCCCAAGCAAAGACTTTAGGGTAAAAAACATGCCACACAATAGAGGCAAAGAAAAATGGCATTTCAAGTGCTTTCTGTTACTAAAGATTCAGCTAAAAAAATCAAAAAATTTTTTGTTCAGATTGTGAAGGGATTTAATTTCAAAACCCGCTTCTGCATAACAACAATTTATTTTATATATAGGGGTTGATGAACAGGTTTTTTTTATCCTAGACTTATGAATTCATTTAGAAGAGAGATAAAATAGTCTTGAAAATACACTTTATTCTACAAAAAGACAAGTTAGTGTTTCAGCACAAGCAGAGAGAAGTCTTTCTGCCTTCTGCCAAATTGTTTCATCCAACATGGTCACAAATTTCTAGCTGCTTCTAGATGAACTGTGAAAGCCTCCAGACCACAGCAGTCCTCACTGATGTCATAAAGTGCTTCTAATGGAATATTAGAAGCACTTTATTATTCTATGGAATATTAGTGCTTCTAATGGAGCTTGAATTAGGCAGAGGCACTCTGGTCCTGGCCTGCAGCATCCCCAAGGAGTGCTGCTCTGTATGGTTGTCACTTCCCTGGTGCCTTTTCCCCAGCTACTTGGCTCCTGTGCAGGAGGAAGTTATTCTTCCAGGCTAATCTGCCATGGGATGTAATGAAAATCCATGCCATTTTGATCCTTGGGGAACAGGAGAACTTTTCAACATAGGATTGTAGAATACATTAAAGGGAGTGGGCATCTTGCTTTAGTGTTTTGGGGTTTTTTTTAATCACTTGTTTTAGAAATTTCAGTTTTCTTACAGCAGAAAAAGAAAAGTTACGCTGACTCTACTTTGCTCCTTTTTAGTTGTACATTTCCATGCTGCCAGATTTCTTATTTTCTAGATCCTTGACTTTACCTTCTTCCTAATCGGATTACAGCGACTCATGCCAACAGCAGAAGTAAGCACATCAAACTAAGATAAAAGTTCATTGTGTTGCCAAGGAATTTAGGTTGGAAATTTGGATTCCTATGACTATGAAAACTTGATACCAGAAAAGACTGACTGTAGTAGGAATAAATGTTGAACTCTAGCCCCTTGGTGGTAAAGGGAAGAATACAGGAGACAGAAGGGACGTGCTGAAAGACAGAGATGGAAAGACAATAGAGTGAACTATAGCCTCTTCCTTTCCATAGTTGCTATCTTGAAACCATTTCAAGTTCTTGCTGTTTAGAACACATTCAGAACAAATTTAGAACACATTCATGGATAGCATTCCAGACATGGGTTCTGGTATTAAAACATTATTGTTTACTACTTTACTACAGAAAATTACAGAACATGAAATTACTGTTGCCTAAATTGGTGCTGGTAGTATCATTCCAAAGGATTCTGGCTGCCAGCTGGAATGAAGATGAGACAGCATTTCTCTGTTAACTGCTATAGCACATTAGCAGTGTTTCATTAGTATGTATCACCAATCCACATTTCAGGACATCAGACAGGCATCATACAAATTGGCATGAGAGTACCTTCACTTCTGCACACATCAGTCCTTAACAACAGAGAGGCAGTTGTAATGGTGCCCAGCAAATTCCTGATGCAGGGACTACAGATTTGAGAAAAATGACAGCGACTTAAAGGCTGTTACTGCACTTCTGTATGAAGAATGCTTATTATACAAAAGGTTTTTAAAATGTGGAATTCGCTTTTAAACAGAAACGGCTAGATATATATTCTCTTGGCTTTAAGAGTTTGTTACTTTATTCAATGTAGAGAAAAGACTGAAAACACGTAAATTTTCAAAGTTATCCATAGTTTACTTAGTTTTTACCAAATACCAGGAAGATAAAAGCCATACTGCAGCAATAAGGTGATCTAACATATGTTACACAGGTAAAGCAGCTGTGCAAATTTCACTAGTGGTTCAGCTCTTGGTATTTTTCCTACCTGTCCAAATATATAACCTTAACATTAACAAATGGTTGTGTGACCTCCAGCTAAGCCCAGGACCTCAAAGGAATGAAGAAGCAGGGAAATGTTTTGCCTTACTCAGTACAATGGGAAGACTAACAAAATCTGATAATAACATGTTTACATGTCTGGGAATCACAAGCCACATGCACAAGCCCCTCTTTCTTTTTACTTTTCCCCAGAAACTGTGCCCTGTTGATTCCAGTGCTGCATGAAAGAAAAGAAGCTCAAGATTTAGAGGGTCAAGGACAGGAAAAGAGTACAATCTGATTGTAAAAATAAAGTGCTATGGGCTAAAGCCCAATACATAAAATCTGTGAGAATAGCTCTAAAAACACTCTAGCACTAGAATGTGCATCGAAAAAATAGTGGGCCACTCTGTAGCTGGACAGCTCTATGCTTTCCCTCTGTCTGGATTTTCCTGTTGTCAGGTTGATTAATGGGATGTCTTCACATTAATCTGCTTTTGGATATCTTAAATCTCAACAAGTCCAATTCTTGTTCTCACCACCAAGATTTCCAGTAGATTTCTTCCCGTATGTCAGAATGATAGATAAGTTCCTACAGCCAACCTTGTAAAGGGCTCATGATTGTTTTCAGGCTCATGTACTCACCCTGGAGGTCCTCTGTACAAAGGCTTACAGAGTTTTGGGTCATTTAAAAATCTGTGTTGAGTAAAGGTGTCATTTCTCTACTTGAGAAAGTTTTGGAGCAGGCCCCATTCTGAATTTTATGTAATTTTATATTACCAATCCTCATACTCAGAAGTAATTGCAATAAGGCCTAAGTAGCTCAATCCAGCACACACTTGATGTATTTTATTTAGGTGGTTGAAAAAGCCACATAAAGTTCTTTATAAGGTGGACCTATTATTTTTCTTTAGAAAGTTTTAAGCTCTCACTGGCAAGAAAGCAACATTATCAGTACATATTTTAAATCCAGTTGCAAAATGCTGCTGGTTTGAAGCTTGTGTACAGTAATCGCTTTCACTGTTTAAAGAGAGAATTTTAGGGGGAAAAAAAAGCACAACTGAAATTCCTTACATAAGGTCAAAATAAATTCTTACACTCACTATGCACTTTTGTCTGCAATAGTGAGCTCAGGCAGGCTCCAGTGTAGCTGTACTGGCAATGTTGCTTTATTCTAATTGTCATGAGTCGTGCACTGAATGAGTGAATGTATGAGTAAGCAATGAGGTGGCAGATTGATCAACCACTTGGGAGAGATCCTGCCTCTGCTCCACACTGTGCCTTCATTCATACTCCAAAGTTTGAATGGCTCACAAACCTGGGGGCGGGAGGAAGATGGGGAGAGGATATTTGTGATCTTTTATTTGAGTTTGAGGGCATGAGAGGGGTTTCTTAGCAGGAAATGTTCCATATTAGCTGTCATGATTGGTTTTCCCAGTGTGCAACTAGAACCTGGTACAAACAAAAAATTTAAACCATGCAGATATTCCTAGCAATCAGATCACAAGTAATCCAAGACAGAAGAAAACTAAAGAACTAAAAGAGTTTATATTAATTACAAGCAAGACATTTTATAAATTAATGCTTAAGTTTCCTGGTCAGCTCCACACATGTGTCTAGAAATTACTACCACATTTAAACCCCATCTACTGCCTAAGATCCATGCAAAGCAACTTAAGGTACCTGTCAATTATACACAGAACTAATAGCATTAATATACAAGTGTAGACATCATATTTCTGTAAATAAATAGTAAGTAAATGTATTTACGAAAATATTTCTCATTTTTATCCCATCTCAGAAAGGTAATCTGCTTTGCCAGCTGTAGCTGCCAGCCAGACACTAGAGATATTTTTGCAAGTTCTCCTTCCTTCTAGAGCAAAGGAAGGCTTTTCCCTCCATTCCAGTCAATATCAGCTGCTGGACTGTTTTCTTGGAAGCATGATTTTACAGTACACATTTGAGTTTCATACATAGTGAAGAGCATTTCTCTCCAGCTGAGATCAGAAAAGTTCCTCAGAAAACAATCCAGTTAAAATCACATCCTTTTCCTGCCTGGTTTTCTGAACTGTCCAACGCTTTTCAGCTCATGCAATTGTAATTCCCAGTGATAGAGTAAGGAGCTCAGAGTAGGCCTCTATACCATGTATGTACCAAATGCTTTAGTTCTGTGGGAATCCACAAAATCAGAGGGTTTTGGGAAAGCTGCAAAAGGCAGGCCTCAGAGACAGCAGAACTGTGATTAGAGCTAAACAGCAGCCATGAGATTGGTCAGCAGAAAAATTATTTAAACTGTAGAAAGGCAAGGACAAATAGAACAATGGTCTGTGTATTAACGCTTGTCTAGAATAACTCCCTAAGCTACAGAAAAGTTTATCTAGTGAGATATTAGGAAGTTTGAAGCTTAATAATGTGCATTGTGTTTTAAGGCTCACAAGCAGGTATTGTATTTGAAATAAGCAAGCATTGTTTAACCAAAGGTACGTGTGCTTATAGTGATTGGATAGAACTACTGTCAATGTGCTTTTGCTTTGTGTGATTGCTCAAAAAACTTATAAAGTAAGTTGTAACATTGAGTTCTTTGTCTGCTGCCTGGGATGTGAGCTGCTGGCATCTTCCCATTGTCATCACCATGTAATGAGACTGATGCTGGAAAATCAAACAGCTCAAGGCACGTTCCACAGCAGTCCCATCCCATTTGTGATTTGTACACAGACCCCCAGCCAGCAATACAATCTATCTCTCAAAGCTATGTATATCCTTTAACATGATTAACTATTTGTTTGCTTTGAGAAGAACTTTACCTCTTAAATTTTGTTAGGGTTGTTGTTTTTTGGGTTTTTTTTCAGCAATGGTCTCCAAACAATCAAAAGCCATGGCTAGTAAAAGTGTACCAACCCAAACAGAACCCCCCGAGCAGGAGGGATTTCTCTGGACCCCTTCCTGTACGGAGTGTTTGAGGCTGTCAGCAGTACCAGGGGTCGGTGCAAAAGACACCTGCATGTGGTGCAAAACAGGTGAATGATCTCCTCTGCCTGGTGGCTGAGCTTAAGGGGGAAGTAGAAAGACTAAGGAGTATTAGGAGAAGTGAAAGGGAAATAGACTGGTGGAGTTTCACCCTTCCATCCCTGAGAGAAGCCCACCAGGAGTCAGAGGACTCCCATGCCTCCTACCATCAGGCTGAAGGAGGAGACCTAGTAGATGAAGGGGAGTGAAAATGGATCCCTGCTTGGGGAGTTAATGAAAATTCCTCCCGACCCCCATCACCCACCCAGGCGTGAGGCCCTGGATCCTGAGGGTCAGCCAGACAACATCAAAGAAAATAATCCTGGAGAGCCTCCCAATTACACTTTGTCTGTTAGACTGCCTCTGGCATTAAAGAGAGAAGAAGGGCAGTCATAGTGGGTGACTCCCTTCTGAGGGGAACAGAGGGCCCCAAATGTCTACGGGACCCATCCCACAGGGAGTTCTGCTGCCTCCCTGGGGCCCGGGTAAGGCATGTCACCAGGAGACTGCCTGGGCTGATTCAGCCCTCTGACTGTTACCCACTGCTGATACTCCAGGCTGGCAGTGATGAGATTGAAAAGAAGAGCACCAGGGCAATTAAAGGGACTTCAGGGCTCTGGGTGGATTGGTTGATGGATGGGGCAGGAGCACAGGTAGTGTTCTCCTCAGTCCCTTCAGTGGCAGGGACAAATGATGAAAGGAGCAGGAGAACCCACATTATCAACAAGTGATTTAAGGGCTAGTGCCATCAGCAGAATTTTGGGTTCTTTGATCAGCACCTGGCCTGCTGGAGCCAGATGGGCTCCTTCTACCTGTCAGGGGCAGAAGGATTCTAGACCATGAATTGTTGGGACTGATGGAGAGGGTTTTAAACTAGGTTCAAAGGGGAAAGAGGATACAACTGGGCTCTCCAGAAAAACCCCAAGGGTGGTAAAAGCCAGAGTCAGGAGTGAAATCAGCAGCCCAGCTGAGGTGCATGCACACAGCATGGGTAACAAACAAGAAGTGATGGAATCCATGGTGCAACAGCAAAGCTGTGATGTAGTCACCACCACAGAAACGTGGTGGGATGACACACATGGCTGGAGTGCTGCACTGGATGGGTTCAAGCTCTTCAGAAGAGACAGGAGAGGGGGAAGAGGTGGAGACGTGACTCTGTATATTAGGGAGGCTCTCAATGCTGTGGAAAATGAGATTAATGATGATAGGGTAGAGTGCCTGTGGGTAAGAATCAGGGTGAAGGCCAACAAGGCTGACATCCTGGTGGGAGTCTGTTATGGTCCACCCAACCAGGTTGAAGAATTGTACAACTTATTCTAAAAGCACTTGGGCCGAGTCCAACAACATGAAGTTGAACAAGTCCAAGTGCCAAAATCCTGCACTTTGGCCACAACAAGCCCCTGCAATGCTCCAGGCTGGGACAGAGTGGCTGCACAGTGCCCAGGCAGAAAGGGACCTGGGGGTGCTGGATGGCTGCTGGCTGAACAGGAGCCAGCAGTGTGCCCTGGTGGCCAGGAAGGCCAATGGAATCCTGGCCTGGATCAGGAATGGTGTGGCCAGCAGGAGCAGGGAGGTCATTTGGC
Source organism: Geospiza fortis (assembly GCF_000277835.1). NCBI lineage: Eukaryota > Metazoa > Chordata > Aves > Passeriformes > Thraupidae > Geospiza > Geospiza fortis. The sequence goes on along the minus strand of NW_005054636.1, from coordinate 325,088 downwards.
ACTGGTGAGGCCACACCTTGAGTGCTGTGTCCAGTTCTGGCCCCTCAGCTTGGGAAGGACGTTGAGATGCTTGAGTGTGTCCAGAGGAGGGCAACGGGGCTGGTGAGGGGCTTGGGCCACAAGAACAGCCAAGGGAGCAGGGGTTGTTTAGCCTGGAAAAAAAAGGAAGCTCAGGGGAGACTGTGACCGTGTTCACAGGGGTCTTAGGATGAGGGAAGAGATGAGGATCTGACTCCATGTTTCAGAAGGCTTGATTTATTATTTTATGATATATATTACATTAAAACTCTACTAAAAGAATAGAAGAAAGGATTTCATTGGAAGGCTAGCCAAGCATAGAAAAAGAAAGAATGATAACAAAGGTTTGTGTCTCAGACTCTCTGACCGAGCCAGCTGAGCTGTGATTGGCCATTAATTACAAACATCCAACATGGGCCACTCACAGATGCACCTGTTGCATTCCACAGCAGCAGATAATCAATGTTTACATTTTGTTCCTGAGGCCTCTCAGCTTCTCAGGAGGAAAAATCCTAAAGAAAGGATTTTTCATAAAGGATGTCTGTGACAGGAGACCTTATGGCTCTCTACAACTCCAACTTCCTGAAAGGTGACAGTAGCCAGGTGGGGCTGGTGTCTCCTCCCAGGCAACCACTGACAGATCAAGAGGACACAGTCTTAAGCTATGCCAGGGGAAGTTTAGGCTAGATATCAGGAAAAATTCTTCACAGAAAAAGTAACTGGGCATCAGAATGGACTGCGCAGGGAGGTGGCGGAGGCATCATCCCTGGATGTGTTTAGAAAAAGACTGAACGTGGCACTCAGTGCCATGGTTTAGATAAGGAGGTGTTAGGTCATAGGTTGGACTTGGTGATCTCAAAGGTCTTTTCCAACATAATTCATTCTGTGATTCTGTGAATACTGTTAGTTTGCAGATGTTCCTATATTAAATGTGAAACTGCCTCTACAGTTCCATTCAGGTTGAAATCACCGTTGATGTTCCCAGTTTTCATTCATTGATATTAACTTCAATGTGCAAATAAATAAGTTATAAGTATTAATTATGGTGTAAATAAATCCTTAGCTATCAGTTCCCCATTTTACACTATTTAACTCATGAACACTAATACAAGATGTAGTACAAATACTGAAACTCACTTGAAATCTTGACTTTGATTTCAATTTTATTAATTTGTTTGGATATACTGCTTCCTCACATTCTCCAAAAAGTGAAAATTGGCGCTCCTTATAGAAGTTCAACACTTACACGAGAAAAACTGATGGAGAAGGAAAATATTTCCCAACCTTCATTCTGAAAAGTGGTCGAGACTTCGCATGGAGACTTTGCTCAGAGACTTCTCTCCCATCTATTTAACAGGACACAGAATGTTTAAATGAGAACATCTGCAGCATTCTTTCAATACTCTGGGGAAAGCATGAAAAGCAATATGTTACAGTAAGAGCAGAAGCAATGGGGATTCTTTCTTTGCCACTCAGTCAAAATATGCTGCATGCAGGCATATTTAATTTTTTAAAATTAAATTACTTAGAATTCTTAAAGATACCAGCTGTTGTTACTGTATCTGTGCTTGAAAATCCTCTGAGTCTAGCAGTTGGGAGCTTACATGCTTATTCCATTAATTTAGATGACTGTGAACATTTCCCATAGAATAAATGTGCTGCATAATGCATGACTATTCATTCTCTAGTAATGTCAGTTGAAAGAAAGGAACAAGAGAGGGAAAGAAGCAGGAGGGGTTGGTGGGTTTTTGGGGGGGTTGTTTTTTTTGTGGGGGGAGAGGGGTTGTTTTTCCTTGGTTGTTTGTTTATTTTGTTTGGGTTTTTTTTGAGGTTTTTTTGTGCACTTGGAAATTAATAAAGTCTGAGAGTGTTAGCGCTGCTTTCATAGGGCTTAAGTTGACAGGCCTAAGTCTCTGAACAATCCTCAGTGGTAAATCCTTTGGTTTACATTAGCCACAGAATCTTTTTTTTTTTTTTTTTTGTCAATAGTCTGGGTATAATTACTTCCAAAATGTATGTCTGTTTTGGAAAAGGACACAGAACAAACCAGTATCCAATCTGTGGATTCATCATCTACCTAACCATCTTTAACTTCCTGAGGGAACTTAGTTTCCAAGGTGATAGTAAACCTAGGAAACAGCTTGATAGATGCACTTGATTTTGGTACTCTTAAAGCAGAAGAAAGTTTTATGGGGGAAAAACATCTCCTGAATATTAACCTTTTCTCTGCCCTTTTCTTGTTGTTTTCCAGTTTTCCTTCTGGAGCTTTTGAAAATAATAGGTTCCAAAGGATATTGTAAAATACTGGAGAGTGGGATCCCAAAAGAGATGGCCATTTGCAGAACCTAAAATTTTCTTCAGAAGTCAAGGCCAAGAGAGTTCCAGTCCTTCTCTCTTTCCACCCAATTCCGTCTCTAAGCACTCAAACTAGACACAGCAGAACTCACAGAACTCTGTCCTTCATTTCTTGCTGATCAGAATGTTTTCTTTCGGTAGAGTCCAACACAGTTGGGTGTAGAAGGGCTCACAGTTTCCTAACATGCCATACATACCATAATTATTATAAAGGCTAATAAGGAGAAGGAGAATGTTCACTGAAGTGCCCGTTTATAACAGCAAGCTCTATTTCATCTAAGTTCCTATGCTGTACAGTCATCTAGAACTCCCTTGTCCCTGTTGTCATACCATCCCTAGGGATATTTACATTGAAAGGTTTAAGACAAGACACTTAAAATACCTGGATTGCTATAGAGAAATTCTACTTGGCCTTTTTAGGAAAAACACAAGATCTCTTGGCAGACATTATCCAGTAGAAAATAACCCCGGGTTTTTAGACCACATCAGGTGAAGTAAGGCGCAGATGTAGGCCTCTGGGCAGGCCTTCCCATTCAAAAAGAAGGTATCAATACCTTGGAAATTCATTAAAGCATCCTAGTGCTAATGCAAATGTGGAGAATGGATCATAGACAAGAGCGCAGACATGCTGCAATGACACCCAATGTGGAGTTTTCCTCTCAGCTTCAATGCTCTCAAAACCTGTCCAATGCGAGGGTGCAATCAAACTGTGCCTTAAAATCTGTGAACAACTGTGAACTACATCTTTAAAAAGAACTTCAGTTTCCCAGCTGAGGGATTTCTTTTGCTTTAATGCAACATACCAAGTGTTTTACCCTGGCTGACCCAAGAATCAGATAGGATCAGCAAACACCCTGAGGTCCCATCAACATCAATATCCCCCATAACTCTCAGTAGAAATATAACAGCAGTGAACTTTATGTGTACCACTGAGGCTGGTTTAAGTAAATTAACTGAAGTGAACCTACCAGAATAAACTTTGGGGATCTAAGGAAGTGAAATGGAGATATTCCTAACAGGAGCAAAGAAACTGATAGAACTAAGAGAGAGAAATCAAGATTAGACTGAAAGACTGACTTGTTCTGTGTGAGAATATGGCAAAATGGATTAAAACCATCTTTCTGCCAAGGAACAACATAAGAGCAAAATCTGGACTACTTTTCAAAAAACCTTTGTGAAGCACTTTAGACTCAGATACAAGTAACTTCTCGTGCCATGCAGGTAGTTCTCACTTCTCATTATCTTTAATCAGAGCATAAGGCCATAAGAAAAATGTGGAACAGTGATTCATGCCATTGATCAAATATGACCAGGCTAATATAGCAGAATAAAAGAATCACTGAGAAAAAAAATTTTTAAATTTCAATACATTGTATAAATTGTGGTGAATGCAGCCAGTGAAAAGAAGAGAAACAGAAATTGAAGATCTAATTAAAGTGAATTAAAAAACAACATTTTTGCATCAAACTGCTTTACCTCCTAACAACATACACTCAAGAGAAAAAAAAGCCTGTACTGGCTCTTTGTATGCAGGTTTGTCCGTTGTTTTATTTGAACAGAGATGGCAAGGAAGTTCTGAAGAATTAGAGACCTGTCAGCTCTAGCTATCAGCAGGTGGAGACTTGAAAGTCATCTTCCTATTGAGATTTTCAACAATAAATGGCTTTTCTCTGCTTCTGAAGACAAACATGATTCTACCAGTATATGCAGTATTTAGAAATCGTAACTAAGGTTTCCCTTGATGACAACAGTAACAACTATGGATTTAAGCACTAGATAACCCTTCTGCCTGTGATAAATGTGAAGATGAGCAGGCACTGAAACAGCCATAAGAAACAGTCATGAACTCAAGTGACAG
>NW_005054636.1:286143-320847 GCF_000277835.1 Geospiza fortis | reverse complement strand
GACCACGTTGTATAGAAGAAAAGTGTGTGAAGTACTCAAGAATGAAATAAGAACAGCCCACAATAAGCAGGGCTGTGTTCACCACAAACAATGTACTCATCACACACACAAAAAAAAGGAAAATCATTAAAGAGAAATTACTGCCTGATCCAGCACAACACTTAAGACTGCAGAACAGTCTACAAAGTAGAGAAATAAAAGGTCTCATATATGAGAGTCTGAAGTATATTCAGAGGAAATGGAAAATATAGTCAGAAATAGTTTAAAAAATACATTATCCTGAACAGAGGGTCTACCAAAATAACATCTCATAAAGAATAATCTGCCAGTAGAAAAAAAACGGAAATATTTTATTATTTCAGTACTTCAGCATTTCTCCTCATGAGCATTACCTACATTGTTATTGCTGATAATTTTTACAACTCTTCTGTGAGTTACAATTGTTTTGGTGACATTAATATTTTTATCTCTGCTTTATAGATTTATTTTTCTTTGAAGATTTTTTCAATTCATTGAGTAACCATAAAGGAAGTTATTCTTCAGGAATTTGCCTTTTTTTGTGCTAGTATATTTTTTTATGCCAAACTGTCATATATGAGTAAAACTCTTTAATTTTGTATAGTGATGGTTCAAAATTGCTTTAATTCTTGGATACTGAGCTCTCTCCACATGAATGATATCCAAATAGAAATGAAATTTTCATGTCTTATTCCACATGATATTTAATAGTCCCGTTTCAGGTTAGGAGTGCCCAAGATAAATTTTTAGTTTTTAAAGATCAACATTGGAACTACTCACAGAATTTCTCTGTTAAAACCAATCCACAGTTCACCATGATGTTTATAACCAAATTGTCTATTTTTACTGGAGCAATGGATTGGCTTGTCACCAGAGTGAATTTCCTTTCCTTTTAAGGTATTGGTACCCAGGATTAGAAGCCTATCATTTTCTCCTTTCAGTTTACTACTTGTATATATCACTTTCAATCAGATAGCATATAAATTGCAAATCTAGATATGAGCATTAGGAAAAATGTCTCAAGTGGATTTCCATGCTTCTGTTGTTTTTTTTTTTAAGAACACTGTAGAGCTTAAAAAAGGCACAAATCGAATTTCAGGTCACACATCAACCTATCCATGTGACTTAATTGCCTACTGATAGACAGAGGAGTGAAATACTTGATCTGTAAATTCTCCCCTTACCCATAACTTCAAAGGGAGCACTCCTTAGTCTGTGCCTCTCACAAGTCTGGGTGTCCGTACAGTGGAAGCAATTCTGCCAGTTCTGCTTTTATTCTTGCAAAGGAAGATTCATTAGTTTCCTGGTGCAACACAGCTACAAGGGAGTTGGATTGTTCTTTAAACATTAAGAATAAAACTGCTGTTTTTCCCCCTCCCACAGGAGCTGAACAGGTGATGCTTGACTGAGGCTGTCAAAAGGCCTTTTTGACCAGTGAGCCTTTCTGAACCTGAGTTTAAATGCTTTTTGAGGAAAGGGAAAATGCTTGTTTTAATAGACGTCTCACACTTCAAATTCTGCCATCAAACCTTGACAACCTTCAGAAGAATTCACTGAAAGACACAGCTACTGCAGTGGGGTGACAAAAATGGGTGTGAATATTTTTGCCATAGTGCTGTTATCTGATTTTTCAATCACTAGTCATGTCTATTAGCCTTTTCTATTTATACATTATTTCTAAATACTTCCTGTGATCAAAATTTATCAAAATTCATGTTCCAGTTTTCACAGGGCTGAAGAAAACATGCAAAGTTCCAACGCTACGATTAAAGCACTGTTTTTGCAATATTAAAAATCCCAGCATGAACAATTAAGCTTCTGATTCTCCTGTGACATTATCAAATAAAAATGCTTCAAATTCCTTCTCATTCCCAATGCAAAGACTGTGGAACCTGATCTGCTATCAATAAAGTTTCCCAATTGCCACGTAATTCTAAGATACAAATGACATTGGATGTAAAAGTCCATAAATAACGATGATAAAAAGCCACTGTTCCTGTACATCTGGGTTCTCTCACTGATATTTTGAAGTGTCAAGGGCATTAAATTTAATTCCTGGCTCTTTGTATGCACAGTAAAGATTTAGATAACCAATCTAGTTTAAATCAGCAATATATGGGCACTCATCTGCAGCTTCTCTGTAAATCAAGCAATGAGACTCAGCCAGTTATAAATCTGAGACAGAAACTCCAAAAAGCAGACAAGAAATTGTCACTTAGACAGTACAAGCAGGAGGCATAAATTATTTTTGTCTATGCAAATAGGCAATTAAAAGAAAAAATTAAGTAATGATTTTTAAATTATTTTTGCTCAAGTACAAGAGAAATTAGGATTTTGGAAAAAGGGTGGTCCACATTTGAAGGACTTTAGTATGGTCCCACTCAACAAAATACTTCACAGTCCATAATCTGGCTCTGGAATGGTACAAATGTCCAAGATTTTACACACAGAATAAGAAGGAGTCAGGGCACAGACTTCACTTCAGCTGGGATTTACACTTTTAGTAAATGTCCAGCATAAACATCACATGACTGTAGCAGCTGAAAAAACATTTTTCCAACCCACCCACATGTCATAGTCAAAGCAAAGTGAGAGGCAGAAAAAATATAATTAAAATCACCCTCTGCAATTTGCAAGAGATCATTTATTGAAGCCTCCAAACTTTCTGCCAAGGGTAGGTGGGGGTCTTTCTAGTTTACTTCTCACATTTTACACTTCAAACAGCTCAAAAGTTTCTTAGATTTCTAAGGGGTTTTGGGTGGTTTTTTTTCTGAAGTTGATCCCAACTTTATATAAAGCTATTTCTTGTGACTGGCTATGTTTCACACTCAGAATAATTATTAAAGTATTATTAGTAAAGCCTTAACATGAAAAGAATACAGTACTGAGTGTAAGGTATCGTGCCTCCTGAGAATGATAGGGAGCTGAAACTATGGCAAAACTAACTAGCAGACTGCTTGAAATCACAAAACAAACTTCTTTAGCAACTTTCGTAGTGTAGATGATGGAAGGGAAGTCTTTTATTCCCCAACAGTATGTCACAAAGATGATGTGTGTGGTATTTCCCTGTTGTACAGAGCTTGACACTAAACAGGTCCCTGCTCTTCAGTCAAGAAATAAAAACATTGAAACGCACCAGTACAGAAGATTTGCAGCGTAAGAACCTAGAAAGCAATTTATGATGGTTCCCCCTAAGGATACATAAAATGAAACAAAGCAGAAACAGAAAATTACAAAAGTGTATTTGGATAATCAAAATATTTTTTGATTGTGTTTTTCACACAATTCACATATCACCAAGTCAACTTTGACGTTGTAGTGCTGCCACATTTCAAGCTCAGTCATCAGTTTTAAACAATGGGCTTTGATATTCTTATGTGTTAATTAGTGATAGAAATCACAGAAGCTGAAATTAATCATTCATCAAGTCCTAACTCAAGGAATGTTGCATTGAGGCTTGCCAAGACTGTTTGATAAAGATTAGAGTAGCAGTGAAGTGGCAGGTGCTTGCATCACCCTAAGTCTGAAACCTTCCAAGATTTACAGCGTGGGAGCTGGTAGTGTTGGGAATACATTCCTTGTGATGTCTAACTCTACTGGATTAGGAATCTGGAGCAATTTACCCTTCTGCCTTGGAAATGTGAACATAGGATACATGAACAATAATAAGGTAGGAGCTTATTAATACATTGTTAGTCAATTACCAATAATAAACTATGATCAGGCATCATAGCGCATAATCCCAAAACAATAGTTTGCCTTCAAGTATCATAGCTACAGGCCAAAAAATACTGCATTATCAACAAGCTTTTATTTTAGGCACCTCCAAGTAGCTACAGAAAAGGTGGCAGCCTTTAGCATGCTGCTCTGCCTAGCAGTGAAACCTTTCAGGAAGTCTCTGAAACTCATGAAGTCTCCTAAATAAACTCAGTGTGTGACAGCAAAAGAAGAGGATGAAAATGGAGAAGGCATCTTGAAGTCAGTGGAAGCACTGCAAGAAACAAAGCAACAGAGTCTGGGCTTGGGGAAGTTTTTGTGGTTGTGATTTTTAGATTTTTTTTAAAGCTTAGAATTTAAAGAAGGAAATTAAGGAGTATGAACTATTTTGATGCCTGCTTTGACATATAACATGCGACAAGGATAAAGTCAAGTATTCCAAATGAGAAGACAGTTGGATCAGAATGAGAGCCAGCCCAAAAGTTACTTGGTTAAAAAGATGAGGTGGTAGGTGCAGTCATAACTTCCCTCTGCCATATTTCTGCTGAGAAGTGTGTTAAGATCTTGTTTGCATAGGTGCACTTAGCATTTCATTTCTTCTCATTTTATTTTAGCTGCAATTCTGCATTGCCAAAAATGGCTTTTTACAGTGAAGGGGCATTTGTTAATCCTGCCATTTAAAAGAAACATACAGAGAGCTCAGCTGTCTGTAGCACTAGCTCATGATTTATTTTACAAGCAGTTTCACACAGCTCTTTACTAAACAGACATTCTTTGTGCTTTATTACAAGTTTGTTCCATTGAGTCATGCTCTCTGCGGGATGTTGTGTCTATATTTTATTTCACTCTAGCCATTAATTACCTTCTGGGCCCTGTGTCATGTGTCTCTCAGTCTCATTTATTACAACGGCGCCTGCTAGTGTTGCTAGTCCAGGGGCTGTCAGTATTTCCATTAGAAAACCCATTTCTCAGGGGTTTATAAGTCAGCTGTAAAGCTTTACTCCTGGCTGATGGCTGCCATACATGGCCACAGCCAGAAGGGTTCTTTCTTTTCTTTCTTAAATTGAACTAGGAAAAAAAAAATTTCCCCTGTTTTTAAGTCATAGAATCACACGTGGGTTTTGACTCGGTGTTTTCAAAACTCACAAACAGCTTTATTTCTCTAAACCAAGTTTTGCAGGCTATTTGCTGATAGTGTGAGCCAGTGCTTGGGAGTTTGGCTGTTTTCAAAGGATTCAAGTCATCCTTCCACTTCCTTTTCCATCACTGAACTTCCTTCCACAACACTTTGCCTCTGACTAACAGGTCTGGAGTCTGCTCCTCAGAAGCTGCTGCTGTCTGAAACAGTTTTTGAATATTCCTGCAGATATGTGCCCTTCCATTTAAGTCCAGCAACAAAGAAATTGCTCTCTTCTGCCTATACCTCTACAATCATCATACTCACTCGGAGTTAAGATCTCCATATGTCCATTTTGCCCAGAGAAGTTGTTGGTGCCCCACCCCAGGAAGTGTTGAAGGCCAGGCTGGATGGGGCTGTGAGCATTCTGCTCTAGTGGATGGTGTCCCTGACCATGGCAGGGGGATTGAAGCAGGATGATCTTTTGGGTCCCTTCCAACACCACCCATTCTATGTTTCTGTGAGTTTGAGCAGAACTGGGAGGACACAAAACCTTGGCATTTCCATGCAGCAACACCTGATTTCTACTCCATTTAGAACCAAAATGGGCATCCCAAAAGCTTCTTTGTAAGGACTGTGAGGCAAGATAGGACAGCCAGGGCCCCAAAAGTCCAGGCAGTCAAGGAGCAATCAGGAGCCTCAGAGAGCCAGCACTTTCCAGATTTAGCGCTATAGCATGCAGATGTCTACTCCAACTCAAAATTTAAAGCAATTTCTTCCAATTTTATTCCAATAATTTTAGTGCAACCTTTCAATGGCAGGCATAATCCAAAAAGAAGTCCTTACAAGGTATGTGGTATGAGGAGATATTCTAAAATCAGAGGTGCACACTAGAGATGTGTTGGATCCCGGTGTTCTTATCATGGGGAAATATCTTTACAGAAAAAAAAAGGTACACATCAACAACTATTTGTTGTTAACTATAATAGTACAAAACACTTGGAAGACAGATGTTTTAGCTAAATGTATGAAGTTTATCCTAGGTCACTTCCCAAATAGGCTGGTTTTCACATGCTACACGGGAGCTTATGAAAAATAAGCCTGGGGCATATAAAAGAAATAAGCTACAAAAGACTTCTTTATACTCTTGATTAATCTGCATTTTGATTTATTAACTGCATAGTGGTGGAGAAACAGGCAGTTATCAACCATAGGCAGAGAACTGAGAATTAAATTACTGCATTTATGAGTTTCAGGTAAGATGAAAGTGAACACTTTAGCATGGTAAGAAGTGGGTAATGAGACTGATAAAGACCAGATAATGAGCACCACTAAATAATCTGGCAAACAAATCCAGTTAAATAAAATTACTACCTATAAAAATCAATAGTCCTTGCCATTAAGCCTTATTTGTGTTAAACTCCCTAGGATACATCCTGGTTTATCAGATGTCTTGGATAGAAGGTAAGTTGCTGATTTCTGTGCTCTCATGTAAGTGAAGTGGCTATAAATTCTGAAAATTCATTATCCTCATTCTTTTATTTTAACTGGTCAGAATATTCTGCTGTATTTTTGTCATCCAAAGAGAACACAATGCCAATCACTCCCTTAGACCATCAGTAAGGAAGAACATTATATAGAAGATGAGATACAGAGACAAGAAGGCAATAAATCTATAGCAAATAATCGACTTTTTCCAGGAGAAAGAACCAAAGGGAAAGGAAAATATTGGTAGGGAGAAAAAAAGCCTTTCAAATGCATACCTAGAATTCTCTATTGATTATACAACCATATTAACTATTAAAATAATCTTAAACCATTTAAAGATAACCCAACTGAATCCAGGCTTTGTAACCCCTCCTCTGTAAGCATCCTTTTTAGATGCTCCCAAGAGCATTGTGATTATCCACTGGCTCTCATTCTGAGAAAACTATTTCCTCTCTAGTAAATTTAAGGGAGTTAAGATAGTTTTCATCAGAATAAATTGGGGGGGATTGGGGGGGGGGGGGAGAATCTGAAGTTACTGTCATAAAATTGGCCATAAGTTTGAAAGATAGATATGGAAGTTCTGTCATCTGTTGTTTTAGGATTTGGATTTGGGTCTTAATTGCTGCATCCCTTGGAGTTTTACATCCCTTAGAGAAGGGGACTGAACTCTGGACTGAACATGGACTGAACCTGTGAATCTCAGCTCAGTATTGAATACTAGATATAAACTCACCTCATGAAATTCCCTCCTTTTTGTAGGCCTAATATTTTGGCAACACTATCATCTTCATAAGGAATTCAGGGTTTTTGCTGTGTTAACCTTACAAAATCAGTCTAGTTCATTCTCTCTGCATCTGTTTGAATTCATCAAAGACAAAAATAAATCTTTACACAAGAAGAATATAGAGCAAAAGTGGCACCTCGGAATCCAGTTTCTTTGACTGATCTTACATTTGTACCCCCAGTTCTTTTCTAGTGGAAGGAATAGTGTTCTCTTATATTTTCTCTTCAAGTTCTACTGTGGCATTAAAGATTCACTTCAAACCAGAAGTGGTAGCTTTTATTTAAATCCACGTTCATATACAGTCCACAGCAAGCTTACTGTCCATAAATCAAACTGATATTTCCCCCATAACTCTTCTCAAGCTATTCTTCTCTCTTCTCTGATTCAGATAGGAAGCGTCAGTCATGAAAATTAGTTTATTATTCATTTTCAGTTTATTGCCTCGGTTGACTTAGCAGGCTTCCCTACTAGCTCTGACCTATACTTGTCATTGTAAAACAATTAGAAGTGATGCCTCCAAATATTTACTGCCATGAGTTTCTTGAAATTAAGTTTTGCTCAGGACAACAAGCAGCATGCCTAGATGAAGACAATGAAACCTTCAGTGAGGACAGAAGGCCTCACCAGCTACAGACAGCCATGGATTATAGTCATTTTTCTAGAATTCTTGTCAATAATGAAACAATGAAAAGAGAATATGCAAAACTTTCATATGAAACTCTCCTATGAAATTCAGGGGGCAGATTGACAAGTGATATAAGTATCTCCTATGCCAATATTCAGGATTACTTGCCCTGACCACTATCAGCATAACACAGAAGTCACAAACCATAGCCAAAAAATACTGCATTATCAACAAGCTTTTATTTTAGGCACCTCCAAGCAGCTACAGAAAAGGTGGCAGCCTTTAGCATGCTACTCTTCCTAGCAGTGAAACCTTTCAGGAAGTCTCTGAAACTCATGAAGTCTCCTAAATAAACTCAGTGTGTGACAGCAAAATAGGAGAATGAAAATGGAGAAGGCAACTTGAAGGTTTTTTTAAAATGATCCTAAAAGTCAGAACTTATAAGGCATTCCTATGAAAAACTTGAGATACTGAGAGCTCAACATGGAGGTACTTACCAAGGAGACAATTTATTAAAGTGAGAGCATGTCCTAACTATGACAGAAGCCTGTTTGTTTCATTTTGTAATAATTTTTTAAAGTAATATAGTTGAGAACAATGAAGAACTCTTGAACCCACAGCAAAGCTCAGAACTTTCAATATGAAAAGTACATATTTATTAAATAAAAAATATTTGTGTGCATTAAACTTGTTTTTAAAAGCAATTAGACATTTATAAAAGCTGTTGGTTATAGAGATATATTCATCCAGAATGCATTAAATGAACTTTTTCTGAGTTATTTTTCACCTGATTAGCAGTGATAACAGAGTCATCCTTCGCACTAATTTATGTTTTCACTGAGTTATCACTTAGAAACACAGTGATCATCTCTGAAGTGCTCTACAGCAAGGACACCACAAATATGTACCTAAGCCACTCTTTGGCTGTGGCCGATGGGTGAGTGGAGGGATTGCAGGGCTCAAAGTCAAATGAGGTGGAGTACAACACCTAAAACTCTGCTTTGGCAAAAAAAAATTGATCAATGCAGAGGTGATAGAGGATCTAAAGAGACTCAAATTCAGATTTATATTTCTCCTGATCTCATAGTAGTTCCACAATATTTGGCTCAGAGGGTTTGACTTTTTTAGACCTTTCATTCCACATCTGCGTGGCAAAAGTGCTGTCCAGATGCTGTCACAGCAAGGTCCAAATGCAGCCCTTCAACATGGCCCTAGAGACATCACCCACAGGGAAGTGAATTCACCTGGCTCATTTTGCAAATCTGCAAATGCACACTTAAAGTCTGGGACGTCTGCTAATGGTCCTGAATACTTTACCTTCCCATTGCAGGCGCATGGACAGTAGTGCCTATTCATAGTCAATTCAAAATTAAATTTTCTCTTGACCTATCCTGTAAACCAGTTACTTTTACATTAATTAAGACACTAAGTATAGTTATAAATAACTAGTAAGTCATATGTGTTGCACTATAGAGCAAAATGCTGCAGTTCCTTCGGTGTTCAGCCTTTTTAATGCTCTTCTGATAAAAATGAAAAAAGAAGGAAAAGGAGAAGGAGAAGGAAAAAAAGGAAAAGGAAAATGAAAAGAAAAAGAAAAAGAAAAAGAAGAAGAAAAAGAAAAAGAAAAAGAAAAAGAAAAAGAAAAAGAAAAAGAAAAAGAAAAAGAAAAAGAAAAAGAAAAAGAAAAAGAAAAAGAAAAAGAAAAAGAAAAAGAAAAAGAGCATGTATTTTAATAGACTGGCACCAAAGATTGGTATTGTACGGATCTGTGGCACTCTCCCTTCTCCAGGACACCCAGAGAACTGTGTTCATGAACAGCTCCAGACTGGAGCACTTGGGTTGGCAGTGACCACAGAGGTACTCATGGAGCAAGCAGGGATCTGGAAGGGGAAAAAGGATTATCTGATGGAATGTTTCAAAGCCCCTTGGCTGTGTATCAGTCTGTCTGCTTACAGATACTCTTCTTGGCTTCCAAGGGAGTAGGGTCCTGTCTCACAGCAAGTGGCACTCTTGCCTTGCTTAAATAATGTGAGCTGTGCTGAGACAAACAACCTGTGCTGGTCCTCACCACACTGGCACATGATTTTTAACATATTTCCTGATGCCAGGGGCTGCCTGGTGTACAAAACCACTCACTGCAAGTATGGCATTAAAGTTTGGTGACAACCATTTTCCTGCAGAGTGAGCAGACCAGGTTATAGTCAATCTTCTTGGCATGGTTATTGCAAATTTATACCGTACCAAACAATTTCTCCTAGTTTTGCACAATATTGGCAAAGGACCAAAGTCCCCTTATCCGTGTTGGGTTTATTTCTCATAGCTTCAAACACTCTGCCACTATTTCTATGTGCTAAAAAAGGGACTCTGCACCCCTTATGTAGTACAAGGGACACAGGCCTATCCCCACACAGGTCTCCAAAACCCATCTGCATCCTAGAGAGCATAGAAAAGCATATTCCTGTGGAGAATAACCTCTGCAGGGTTCAATCCCACAAAAACTATTGCATGGGAGTACATGGACTGAAGTGGGAAGCATTTGAATCCTGAAAGAAGAGATTTCTGCACGAACCAATTCTTCTCAAACATTTGCAGAAAGTGAATTAAAATGATAGACTAGTTGAATTAACTCCTCTATAAGCTTTACCCAGGGGTGTACATTACCTAAATAATGTACATAAAATAAAAACAGGATTAAAAAAAAATTTGTTCTGATTTTCATACATTGATAAAAAGCATTGGAAGGATGAATTTATTTTTTGTTGTTTTCTAAACTAATACGCTATACTAAATATATAAATGCTGACTCTAAGTAATTAACTACAATTCAAGTTGCAGACAAGCTGTTGCTCTTTATGTGTTATATAGATTGAAGTCTCTGTCACTTTTAAGTGCACTGTTATCTTCCACTGAAATGTTTGATTTATGATACAGACACAGTAGAAGTTTTAAGTTTTATTCCCCAAAGTCTCAAAAAAATAAAGACAAAGCAAGCATGTAACTAGGAATGACACCAAATGACAACATCCTAACAGTTTATACAAGAAATGGACTCACATGGGTAGTGCTGTGGAGGGCCAGGGCAAAACAAAATAAATGGGTCACCCACAGGGGGGAAAAGGCCACTTTGGGGTGATTATATAATACATTTTTTGACAGAACCTTAGTCATTCAAAAACAGCTTTCTTTTCCCCAACCAAAATCAACATGTTTTTCCTCTACTTTGCTTTGACCTTGACCACAAGCGTACATCCTTCCTGAGAAACAATTCTAAGTCAACAACATAAGCTTCATTATTGCCTGCATTTTTCAAACAGACAAGAATGATGCACAGCCCAAATCCATGCTCGTGACCCTTGTGAACTGCAATGATCCTTCTCTACATGGAGGAGCTTGGAGGAAAAGCAGCCTGATTTGGGTTGTCAGAATTCACATAGTTAATTTAGCACTGGCATGAGTGTGAACTGAGGAAATGTCACGTCAGGGATGTCAGACACAGCCGTGATGTTACTTTAACTTTTCAGGTAATAGCATAGTACTTAAAGTCGCTTCATAGTTATGTGGTGGGCAAGAAATTTTGACTCAAAGGTCCAGCTGGTCAAGATGCCCACCTAGTTGCAGGTAACAGGGAGCCTGTTATTCCTGGGCAAGCACACCTGGCAGAGAAGGAAGGTGCACTTAATGACTGCACAAAACAAACCCACCACATTTCAGCCAAGCTGGCATGCACACATTATCACACACTGTGCTAGACGTGCCACAGCCTATACAGAAAAGGAAAAGGAGCCCTCAGCTCTGAGATCAGAGTTTGCATATTGATAGATTAGCATAGAGAAATCTGCATCCTCACTGCCATGGCTCTTAATGGAGCACCACATAGTCTCTGCAGAGCGGTCTTGTTCATGCTCAGGAAGATGTTATCCAGACTTCAGTGAGTGCCTCTATTGGTCAACAAACCTGTTGGCTTTCAGAAAAAATATTTAGGTGTTCTATGAAGGGTAAGTTTAGACACTCTTTTAATAAAACCTTTTTATTTATGTGGAAATACACAAAATAAATATGACAGATATTCTTTTCAGATATTGATGCACAGAGAAAAGCAGCAGAAATACAATATGGAAAGTTGCTAGAAGAAAAAATAATTACAACCTTACAATGTCCTGTAAAACTGAATCAGTGGATCCTTACCAAATTTTACTGGAGAAACAAGAAAAAAACAGTAGTGTTATAGTAATGGCATAAAATTCTAATTGACATTCCCAGAACAAGTTTCTCAATGTTTTTCCCCAAAGTATTTTTTAAACATCTACTACTGTAGAAATAAGTCAATATTAAAAGGAAATAATTATTAGTCCAAAATTGCTTTTTTGCTGGATTTTACTTAGAGAACACAGAAATCAGTGGGCTTATTCTACAAGAAAGGGGATTGTTGCATTTTGCAGAAGGCATTCTAACCATAGAGACAAATTTAGATAACACAGCAAAGTGTTCTCATGTTGCTCAGGGCAGTAGCTCTGGTGTAGATCCCAGTCTGACAGAGGCTGCTGACTGGAAGTCCCAGTCCCAGCATTCTGCTGACCAGGGACTGATGAGTACCTGTGATGGTGCTCACAGGGGTTTTTGTTTGAGGGAAGAGACGAGGATCTGACTCCATGTTTCAGAAGGCTGATTTATTATTTTATGATATATATTACATTAAAACTATACTGAAAGAATAGAAGAAAGGATTTCATCAGAACGCTAGCTAAGAATAGAATAGCAAAGAATGAATAACAAAGGTTTGTGGCTCGGACTCTCTGTCCGAGCCAGCTGAGCTGTGATTGGCCATTAATTACAAACATCCAACATGGGCCAATCACAGATGCACCTGTTGCATTCCACAGCAGCAGATAATCAATGTTTACATTTTGTTCCTGAGGCCTCTCAGCTTCCCAGGAGGAAAAAGCCTAAGGAAAGGATTTTTCATAAAAGATGTCTGTGACAAATACCCACCATGTCTGCCAAGCATGGGGGACACACTCCCAGAAGCTCTGCCTGTTTGTTCCACACATCTGCTCTAACACTTGAGCTCTGTGTCCTCAACTGGACCTTTCCCAGACCTCTGACCACTGCACACTGACCCACAAGACCAGCATGGGGAGAGTGCTCAGTGCTCTGCCAGCAGAGCAGAGAAGCAGCAGCCTGGGGCAACAGTAACAGCCCCACCTGCAAGTGCCACTGGAAAAAGTGACATCAGATGCAGGGGGCAAAACCCCCTACATGCTAAATGTCTAGGACAGCGAGTGTTATTGAACTGTTTTGCTTCCCCTGTGCAAAGGGATGAAGCTGTTATTCTCCCAAATACAAAGCTGTGCTAAACAGAGGCTGGCTAAAACTCCCAAATTTACTCTGTGGCTACAGGCAAGCTTTTTGTACTGAATTAAGAGTCTGAACACACCTGTGATTGGTGGCCATGCAGGAGTATCTGTGCCTCAGGCTGCCCAGTCTGCTCTAGGTGAACACAGAGCAGAGCAGCTTCTCTCTCGTGCTCCAAATGGTGCAGAACTGGTTCTCATTTATGCTACTCATGGAGGTTCTGGGGCTGATGTCCAAGAAACAGCTGTTTTCTGATCTCTGTAGAGCTTGTGCCACTAGGGTTTTTAGCCTTATTCCTAAATTATGCAGAATCTGAGATTTTACCTAAGTACTGCAGCAATAGGGACATATGTTAAGTAGCAGTGATGAGTTTGCTACCAAAAATCCTATGCTAAACCTGAGAGCAAACACTCAGAATTCAGTAATTCAGCTTAGTTATTCACCTCCCTTCCAACTTGGAGATAACTTTGGAAAAAAATATTACTATTCATAATGGAAGTGTTGTTATTTTATCTAACTTGGAACTGAGGTGCCGCCTACCAGAATAAATCAGGAGGATTTAACTGGGTCCATTGAAAAGAGCAGGTCAAAAGCAAATCTGCCTGCTTACATAACTGCTAAGTAAAATACACTATAATTAGATTTCTATATCCACAGATACCAAAAAGGGGGTCATTATACCTGCTCCTCCCAAGAAGACTTGGTACTATTCAGTAGTTAACTGTCCATGTCCATTTTCCCAAAAAATGGTGATTATAACAAGTACTCATCTTCAGTTCTTAGCTACTTGACAAGGATTATTCAGTGTTTAAAAATGCAAGCTGAATACCTTTCTTAATTATTACTATTAAGGTTGAAATGTCTAACTTAAGAGCTTTTTCAAGATAGCCAGATGCCTCAGCCTTGCAACAAGGGGGCAAGAATGAAGGAATGAGAACTTCCCACACAGTAGGGGGGATGAGGAATTTAATTTCTAATTGCAGACACAAGTGTCTCTCTTCACTGCTAAGTACCAACCGCAGAGAAGCAGCAAGCCATGTCTATTCTTAAAGGATTTGTTTGGTGGTGGGCAGATGCAGGCTTTAACTTTAAAGAAGGAGAAAGTAATAAATATTTTAAAACACCCACGGGTAGTTTTGAAGAGTAGTTAAAGTCTGTTCCAGCTACAGAGGACGCTTCAGAGAGAGAAGGCCACCGGCAATTTGCCCTCCATCGCTTCCACAACTTCCCCTTCAAGCATAAGATGCTTCACTTATCTTCCTGCAGTTACCTCTGCCAATATAATTTGTCCATTTGGAATAGAAAAATGCCTCATCACCAATGCCTCACTAAGTACTAAGAGCTGTAAATTCTGTCATGAAGCATCTGAAACACAATTCCTCTTACTTTAGCAATAAGAGTTCAATCCGTGAGTTTTATGCCTTAAGGTGTTAAAGATTTCCCTACTAATAACACACAGGAACAGAACCAGACTTGAGTAAGCCAAAGCCTTTGACATATTCCAAGTAGCATGCCCTGTCAAGTTTATCTTATATCCATCTCTTGTCCATGTGGCTGAGATATAAATAGATAAAAATGAGTGGAAGAGCATTGCATCAACTGCTCTTCAGAATCAGTTGATTTATATCCATTACTTTTTTTTAGTTTTGAGGCAAGAGGTTTATATTTATAGGGCCTAGAAACTTAAGACTGACTGAGATTCAGATCTCATAATGCAATACTGGGAATTGATGCCTGACAGTTGACAGTCTGCCAAGTGTAGGTAAGCACCTAACACAGCTTCTCTCCCTTGAATTTGGTCACTTAAATACTTTGGGAATCTGAATTACAGAAGAGGCTTTAACCTGCCCTTGCTCAGGACACTAAGTAAAGCAAGAAATATTGAAACTTTCCCTAAATTGGCACCAAGCTCTCAGAGCTAAAGGAACCTCTGAAATGGAAGGGAAGGGACATTCAGAGAAGTTACACTGAAGAAACCTGTAGTTTTTTCAGCAACTACTATAACACAGTTTCAAGTGGTAGCTTACAATCCTGCCATACAGCCCACAGGTCTGTTTGCCCAATGCTCAGGACCCAACCTCATGACAACAAAAGCTCTGGGAATGTCGGCACTTATTCCTGGACTTAACATCCCTGTGATTTTTGTAAACTTGCCTGTTAGGTGACCTTTACACTTTTGGTTTGGTACAGACTTTAAACCGTTGCTGATGAGTTTTACATACCCAGTGGAATTCCTCAGGGCTAGTTGGAGAGCAGAGGAAATTATATGTTACTGGGTTTGACCGCAGTAACATCTGTTGAAATTGAAATATTTCTTTTCCAGAGAGACTGAAGTGTGTATATATCTCCATACCAACCTCAGTGAAAAGGAGGCAATGACTAGGCTGGCTGTGTATGACCTTGCTTCCAGATATTGCAAAGCACACTGAAAAAAAAAAGTTTAAATAACATTCCATGATGCCAGAGACTTACAAAAAGAAAATAAAAGAGTCAATTCTGATAAAAGAAGATCCAGCATGTACAAAAGACGAGCTGATAAGGTGTGTGCAATTCCTCAACAGGGGAGACCACAGGCATGTCTCAGGTTTCTCACATCCTCTCTCAGGGTCTAGCTCCACTTGCTCCTACAGCTGTGCTTTCTCCTTTATCACATAACAAAATTCACGTGAACCCCAGCTCCTTTTCCACTCCCCTGGCATGAAGTCTCCTGTTTCCAAATCAAACAAGGAAAACGCTTACAGAAGGAAAGCAGAGAACGTACTTACCTCCCCCTGCTAAGCATGCTGGCCTCAGATTGCAGAGCAAGACCATTAAATAAAGTAACCCAAAAGCCTCCAAACTCCTACCCCTACCCCAAAGCAAGACAGCCTTTGCACAGAGCCCACCCACCACTACACCCAGAAGGTTTTACTGTGCTCGCAAGGTAAACTCTAGACACTCCAGAATTAAATCCAAACTACCTTGGAGACTTTATTGTAAAGGTGGTGCAAAACATGGCACAGATTATGAGCCAGTGAAGCCATAACTCACCCCTCGCGTTTTTTTTTAAATATAGATCAGCCTAATATGTTGCAGCCTTATATTGCAGCCTAATAACAAACCATTTACGTGGTCCTTAAAGAATTACATGGAACTACAGTTATTCTGCTTGTGATTCATACATATTGGAAACTTCTTTCAAAACACTGCTCTTTCACCTATGAACTGCAAGAATCTATTTCTCTGGTGAAGCATATATAAGACTAAGGACTATTCTGGAGCTAGTTGTTTCCCCAAAATATGCCAATGTGTATACCTAGTGGAGGTACCTCTTTTCTTGAAATAATTTCTGAATTATAGCATATATTCTACTAAAAAGAAAAAAGCAGAAATATGAAGGTTGAGTGATTGACTGACTGCTTTATTCATCCAAGTTATTACAAGACCTAAGGAAACACTTCAATGGGTAAGTTTATCACTGTATGTCTAAGCTTATCATATCATCTGGTTATGGTTAGAATCTCATTCCAAAACCATCCTGTCATTGAAATAAATGTGTCCCATAGCACAGAAAAATGACTAGATGTGAGAAGACAGTGAGCATATAGACACAGATGGATAATGTAGTTCTGAGCATTGTAGAACACAAGTGAACACTATTTTCCAAAATTTCTTTTCCTGCTAGTGTGTTGGAGTTTAGAGGAGAAAAATAATACAAATAGTTTTTATAACCTGCATTTTAACAATTTGCTGTGAAGTTATACAATGAATTTTTTCTGAAATTTCAAACAGTGTGCAATATCTTGTTAGAATGGTGTGAGAAAATCCCTTTAAGACTTTTACAGACAGTATTGTAGCCCCTTTATTACAAAAAAAAAAAAACCTCCTCCATCTAAATTTTCAGAGTAACAATTTTTTGAAAAGAAGAGACAAGCAGGAGAAGAGTAAGAGCATCTTTGCATTCACTACCATCACCAAATGCAGGAAACTTCACATGTTTTTAATCTTAGGGCAGCTTTCAGTGTAATTGTTGGTTCCACCCTGACTATTTGACTCCCCAAAATGGCAGAAGGTGATGTTGACACAAGATAACAAGTCATGGTACAGAACATCTAAAAGAATGAAAAACTGGAAATGGTGTAATAATGATAGTCCATCACCTTGATTCTGAAACTCCTGAGTAATTTAGAGATGGGTGTCCATCCTTTTCACCAAGCCACTGTGGTTTTTCTACTTCATTTTCATTTTCCTTTGATCTTTCACTCACTTTGAACAAAATGAAATGCAGACTTAAGAGCCCTGTCAGGAGTGGGCAATCATGTAAACTTTAGAGCTGCCAGAGTTGGCTCTGTCAGCTGCTCTAAGTGAAGGGTTGTACAGCACAAGGGTGTCTAACATATAAATCCTAATGAAGATTCTGTTGAGGTGGGACACCTGGCTATGGTGAACTGGACCAATCAGAAGTGAGAGTTAGTCAGAGTGAATTTTCAGGTATGTTCATTACTTTAAGACTTTTACCAAAAAGAAAAAAAAAAAAAAAAAGGTACTAATTCCAAAATACCTAAACTACACAACAAAGTAAATTTGAAAACTTCACAAGACCAAAGGTATTTTCTTAATCTATTTTGCTTCCTATAGCAGCAGGGAAAGAAATTACTCTAAAATTTTGAAAAACTGCATTTCTAATAGCATCTGCTATCCCAAAGTACTTGGAAAGCTACTTAGCATATGTTTCTTTATGAATGTAGTTATTTTTTCCCACCATAGCAATACAAAATAAAGAGGAGAAATTTGGTTGTAGACTATCTTTTCCCAAATATAAGCAGTCCAGTCTTCAGTGCCTAAAGCTACTGAAGATGGTCAGTAATGGCTTCAAAAAATAACATCTCTTCTTCCTTTTGGCTGAAATAGCATTTTCCCCAGAGCAAAAAAAAAAAAAAATATTTGTCTGTGGCTGAAGACTCGTTGAGGATAGTGAATCAGGACTTCCAAACCACCAGCAACGTTTGTTCTGCCATCCCCTACCTGGAGTATGAAGTCCCCCACCCAGGCACAGACCTGGGAAAGCCATGATTAAAATAGCTCGTGAAATCTGTCAGATCGCAGAACAAGGTGGGAAGTTTTTCCTGACATGAAAGACTGAGGACATTAAAGGACATTTCTGGGATTCCCAAGAAATCCTGAAAAGACAGAGAACCCACATGAGGAATATGGCTCTGTATCTTCTGACATTTGGATAGGTCTAATAGAAAATACAAATCTGGTTGTTCCAGATTGCAATGCAAGATGTTTTCCATTACCATCTGTATGGCACATCACCTTTGCCAAGTGAGCAGTTTGCCTTATCTCTCTCTTTGAGTGACCACATTCACACCTCCCTGGGGAGGGTACACCTGCTGATAACAGACTATGGAATGTCACTGCATGGCTGATAAGAACTGTAACATCCCATTGTGAGATGTGAGCCCAGAGGGAGGAGCCAAGCACTGCTACCCAGATATAATCCAGAAGTTTTTGAGACACCAGCACGGCTTTCTCCATGGGATTCCCCAGAGGAACAGCAGCTGCCTCTTCCTCCACTGGATTTTTGGAGGAAGAATACATCCTTCTCTACAGGACCCCTGCTCCAACAGAACCGCCCCTTAATTTAAAATTTATAGCAATTGGGAGGGGCGGGGAGGGGTTACATTCTGCATTTCAGGGGAGGCTCCTGCCTTCCTTAGCAGACTCCTAGCAGACTCCTGTCTTTCCAAACCAAGACACTGATCAAAAAAGAACCACCCCACAT
This sequence comes from Geospiza fortis, assembly GCF_000277835.1. NCBI lineage: Eukaryota > Metazoa > Chordata > Aves > Passeriformes > Thraupidae > Geospiza > Geospiza fortis. The sequence continues at coordinate 301,979 of NW_005054636.1, read as the reverse complement.
CCCACAAGTTAATCCAGTTCCACTTACATGCTTGTAGTAAAAACTAGCTGTGTTCACATCCCAGCCAAAGAACCGAAACATCAGATTAAGCCAAAGATGTATGTTTCCTCACCACTCCACTGAGTTACTATACCAAAATATAGTGAAATTATGTAGACAAACACGAACTCCAATTTATACTTCTTTCTCATAAGACTAAAGAAATTGCACACAAAGCAGCTTGTTAAGAAATAAGTAATATTTTTTTTAAAAGCATTTAGCAATCTGTTCCTGCTACAACTCCTTTCCAGCCAATTTGCACCTATAAGTCGTAGTACAACTGCTTTGGAATCCAGAAAACATGAGTTACGTGTTTTTATTACAAATGAGATGTATAACAATACCATTAGTGCATATATACATAGTTTTCCTTCACTGCCTTTCACGAGCACTTCAGCAGACTTCTTATGTGTATAAAATTACTTAGAGGCCCAATATGTCAAATGGTAGAAAATTGGCAGAAACAGAAGAATGAGTTTTGTTCATCTTCTTTTCATTGTCCTCTGCACCAAAAATGGATTTCTGAATGTCCCTGTGACATTTCTGTCTTCAGATAAAAACTTTGCCTAAAGTACTTTATTCTCTTTCAAAGCAGAATCTACTTACCCAGAGGGAAAAGACCCCAAGACTTGCCACAATCAATAGTTCTTACAGTAAATCCCCTGTCAATGCATACAACACCAAGGCAATCTGTGCCTGGGATTTTCATTTCCCCATGGGCAGCACTCAGGTGCCCATTTATATCACTTTGTGCTCAGATATTAACACTAAACATTGTTGGCTCTTTCTTCCATAAAGGGCCACAGGTACCAGTGGTAGAGACTATTTTTGTCTCATAAATAATCAATCAAAAATCTGTTCAGCCTTTCTGAAGATGTGTATTTGTCACATGGCACGTGGGGTGTTGGAGGAAAAACGTGGAACAGATCATAGAATGGACCTTAAAGATCACCTAGTTCCAACCTCCTTCTGTGTGTTCAGGAACATTTTTTGCTATATCAGCTTGCTCAGAGCTCCATCCATCCTGGCCTTGAACTCTCCCAGGGATGGAGCATCCACAACTTCTCTGAGCAACCCATGTTAGTGCCTCACCACCCTCACAGTGAAGAGTTTTTTCTTAATATTTCAGCTAAGCCTACTTTTTCAGCTTGAACACATTCCCCCTTGTCCTGTCTCTACGTGTCCCTATAAAAACCCCCTTTCCTTCTTCCTTGTAGTCTCCCTTCAGGTACTGGAAGGCCACAATTAGGTCATCCTGAAGCCTTCTCTTTTCCAGTCTGAACAAACCCAATTTGCTCAGCCTTTCCTGAGGTCCTTCCTCCCTCCAGTCACCTTGGTGTCCCTCCTCTAGACTCCCTCCAACAGTTCCATGTCCTTCCTGTGCTGGAACTCCAGAGCTGGATGCAGTTCTAGGTGGGCTCTCACCAGAGCAGAGGGGCAGAATCCTCTCCCTCCCTCCCTCCCCTGTGCTCTGCATGACTCCAGGACACGTCTGGCTCTCTGGGCTGTGAGTGCCATGGCCAGGGCATGTCCAGCCTCTCCTCCACCAGCACTCCCTAATCCTTCTGGGCAGAGCTGTTGTCCATCTGCTCATCCCAGCCCTGATTGATACTGGAGGTTGCTCCAGCCCAGGTGCAACACCTGCCCTTGGTCTTGTTAAACCCTGTGATATTCCCATGGCCCCACTTCCTGAGGTTGTCCAGGTGCCACTGGATGACATCCAAACCTTCAGGTGTGTCAACTGCACCACTTAGCCTGGTGTCATGGGCTGAAGGTGCACTTGATCCCTCTGCCAGCGTCATTAATGACGATATTAAATAGCACTGGTCCGATACAGACCTGAGGGACGCCACTTGTTACCCATGTCCACTGGGACTCTGAGCCATTCACCACAGCCCTCTGGATGTGACTGTCCAACCACTTTCTTATCCATGTAACAGACCATTTAAAGAAAAAATGATATTTGGATTATCAGAGCTTGTTGCCATTCACATATATTCCAGTATAAATTATGAATTGCCATTTCTGAAGCATCAGGTCACTGTTCTTATGGACTCCCACATTTGTGGTGTTTTCTGAGATCCCTGTCGTAGGGAGGAATGAATGAATGTTCTTAGAAGGCTAATTTATTATTCTATTCTATTCTATTCTATTCTGTTCTGTTCTGTTCTGTTCTGTTCTATTCTATTCTATTCTATTCTATTCTATTCTATTCTATTCTATTCTATTAAAGAATATTTAACTAAACTATCCTAAAGAATAGAGAAAGGATACAGACAGAAAGCTAAAAGATAATAATGAAAAACTCATTACTCTCGCCAGAGCCCCAACACAGCTGGCTGTGATTGGTCATTAAGTAAAAACAATTCACATGAAACCAATGAAACATGCACCCGTTGGTAAACAATGTCCAAACCACATTCCAAAGCAGCAAAACACAGGAGAAGCAAATGAGATAATACTGTTTTCCTTTTTCTCTGAGGCTTCTCAGCTTCCCAGGAGAAGAATCCTGGGAGGAGGGATTTTTCAGAAAATATGACGCTGACACACATTTCCTTGCAAGATGGTCCCCGATGACATGAAGACATCAGACATGCTTTCTTCCAATGCCTTTGTCATTCCTTGTCACCCAGTATGTGACAGGACAGCTGCTTTCAAAAGTTATGCTGAAGGAACACCAGGATGTGTGGTTAGAAGCACAGGTGCTGTCTTCCTGGACAGGTACAATTTATGCTGAATTTCTTGCTTTTGTAACAGAAACAGAGGGCACCAAAAATGAAAGGGTCCAAACTATTATGAAAATACATGAGTAAGAATGAACATTAGTCCTTTTACTTGGAAAAAAAAAAGGCTTCTCTACTCTGAAGCTGGTTATGCAAAAAGCTTAGGGAATGACGGAATATTCAGATATTCAGGATCATCACAAAATAATTGTATTATTGGTACTCATTGAATTAAATCATTATTCAGTCTCCCTCAATTTAGGCATGTCATGCCTGACAGGTGTTTCAGGCAGGAATAAATCTAGCTCCTAGTGACAGAAACATATAGTCAGCTTTATTAGTGAATTCAGTCAGGTCAAATTTGGTTTTCTGGAGATGTTGGAGGCAAAAGAACTTAATAAATGTACTTGAGGAATTGAATGGAATATGGGAAAATGTCTGGAGTTTTTACTTTTGCTAAATGCTTCTTCCTCTGTCTAAAAGATAGTTTATACTTTTTCAATCTTTTGACTTGCCAGTTTAGACACAGTCTAATATTAATTCATCATAATTAGCAACACTCATTCTACTGCAGTGTCCGTTGAGTTATAAACGTTATTCATCTTACTGTTAACAAGAAAATTTAAATTAAAATGATTACAGCAGAGGTCTGAGCACCAGAATTTCACTGTTCCACCCTCAGTCTATGACAGCTCTTTACAGAAACTCACATGGGTCAGTTTTCTCCAGACTCTTTTTTTAAAACTGTTCAGGGAAGATGATGCGACACTAAGCTCAGATATTTCTGTATAATTTTGGGCCATTCTGCAGGAGTTTCACATCTATCAAATGGTAACCACAGTAAATGTCATTCAATACCCTTAGATATTTGATTTAGAGCAGCAACCAGTCATGCACACAAAAAGTGAATTTCTAAGTAGTCAGCAACATAAGATGGCAATTCATACATTTTTTTAGTAATAAAATTGCTAACCTAATTGTAGTTTAGGATAGGCAGTGTCTTCTGGGCCAGCCTATCGTGCAAGAAGCTAGAATTTGGAAAGAGCTCCATAGGAGCACAGTTAACATTTTGACCTGTGCTGACACTATTATCAATGAGGAGGAAATGCAGAGAAATAGAAGCAAAAGGAAAGATACAGTGAGTTTGTTAAAATCTATATGCACATTAAGAAGAGAGAAAAAGCCTTTCAGTCCCTTTGACATTTATAAATGCCACCAGTTAATATTTTTCCAAAGATATTTTACTTCCGATTCACGTGCATACTATAATCAACATAAATTAGTGTTTGTCATCAATATTTTAAGGTTCCTGACTAGAACTAGATATTTGATTTCTCAGTTGAAAGTAGAAGCTAAGCTGTACTAGGTAAGGGTGTGCAAAGAGAATTATTTGACAAGAAGCAATGTAAAACTAAAGAAACTAAAGGAGACAAACATATCACACACACAAAAAGAAAAATGGGCTGGAGAAAAACAACCTGCTGCTTCACTCCCTGGCAAAAAAAAACCCAAAAACCACAAAAAAGCACAAAAAAAAAAAAAAAAAAAAAAAAAAAAAAAAAACCCCCCAAAAAAAAAAAAAAAAAAAAAAAAAAAAAAGGAAAGAGGGATTGCCAGGAAAGTAGCTTTTGTGGCTAAGAAGGGAGTGAAAGTCCTTCAGTCTCACACAGATGCTTCTCTAAGACATTATAAACTTTTCCAACACAACTTCTCCACTGGAACTCCATTTCAGGTTACTTTTTTCCTGAGTACATGCTCAATAACATCCACACATATAATATAAAACTTAAAACACCACAAAGGACTCTCCAACTGCATTTGGAGTTAATACAGATGCCAGTTTTGTTCTTTGGGGATGAAACTTCAATATTGTTATATAATTGAACGGAATTCCCGTAGCTGTCACCTCTAACCTTATAGTAGCATTTTCCAAACACTGCCATTTTTGATCATCCAAAAAAATCCCTATCCTGATCCTCCAAAAGGTTTTAAAAAAGGCAAATGCGATATGCAGATTAATTAACACAGTTGTCTGAAGGTCTACATTAAGCCAAGATGAGAGCAGTTCACCAGAACACAACTATTTAAGTGATCACTGCTTTTGTTTCAAATCAATACTCAATTAAAAATTTCCTACAGTCTTAGCTGTTAATTGCTTCACCGTGGAACAAATAACATTTTAACTGCCTGTAGGCTTGTAACAAGCCCATTTCTTTCTGTTGTAATTGCTTCTCTTCTCACATTTCTTCCTTGATCCTGTTGAAAGAAATTGAATGAGTGGATGATAGGATAATGTACACATAGAGATTGATTGTACACATTTTGATTATAAATAATCTATTGAGATAAATAAGAGCAAGTAGAAAAAGTGTGTAAAGTGATAATTTTGATGAAAAATATCTTTCCAATGTTTTTTGTTCTTAATTTGTAAAAACATCTCAAACTTTTTCAAATTTAAAAAGCATTCAGACTTCAAAAACAGAAGATATTTTAGAATATTCAAGTTTCTTTTTATATATAGTTTGCAATTGGGATGATGTCAGTAATATTACCACAAAATCTTGCAAAGAGAGTCACAAACATCTGTCTAGATGTAGAAAGTATTTTGTATCCAAAGTTTCCAACGCCCAAATCATGAAAGAAATTGCTTGTTGGCATCTTATTCCTGCAGTTTACAGAACAGCAGAAGTCAATACACAATGCTGGACTTTATTCTCACCATAAGACAAGCAGTGAAACATCTGCTCTGCCTAAAATGAAAGGACTCTATTTTCATTTAGAGACTTCATGCACTCCATAGGTCATTGCATCACCTGCTCAGACCTCAGCTATTACTTCCTTTCTGCAGAAGAATTCGTATGATGCTTTAATGTCCTCCTTCCCAGAGTACTCAAATACTCTTGTGTATGTTTTTTTCTGTTCCAGGAAGCTGCTCAGACCTCAGAAACACAGGGACTTGAAGGAGTACATCTCTCTCTCACAGCTCCACTGCCCCTTATTTGTCAAGATTAGTTTGCTAGCAGGTTGTAAAACCTCAATAGATTTGTTTGCAAGGATATCTGCTTTTGTACTTGATCCCTTGCCTACCCATCCCTACCTGCCACTGAACATCTGTATTCACGGGCTCCTGGGGCCTTTATCTAGAATTGCCTTTCCACAGCTTCTTCTCTTGACTTAATTACGTCAATAAAAGAATTGCAAAACACTTTTAAAAGTAAGGAGCTCTCTCTCACACACATTACTGCTGTTTCTTTTCTTATGTAGTCCATAAAATGTAGCAGGAACTGATGATTCTACTTTACAAAGGGTAGCTAACTCTGGCAATACAGTGTACAGCGCTCTGCTTACATCTTATTTTTCAATAGCAATAATAAACAGTAAAACTAATTCATGCAACAAATCAGGGACCTTAATCTGATGTTCAAGATCAAGACTTCAACAGGTAAACTGTGACTGATATTCTCTGAGTATCAGTGAAGATTAAGAACACTGAAAACACAGCTTATCTGACTGTATCAAGTAAAAACAGACTACACCTTGTCACACTGTTTTTCAAGTATGAGGTGCAGCCCATGTGAAATTATTATGTCTTCAAATACACTTCTAATAGGAATTTTTAAGGCTTCCCTACAGCTCACAGTCTTAAAAAGAAAAAGTTCTGCATGTCTACAAAACAATCTTCTGTTAGTAACCATCAAGAAATTTTCACACAAACATCTAATGAGAAGACACAAAGACATCAATCTCAGTGGGATGAACTAACATAACTTTCTCTAGACTAAACTAACTTGATTTCTTTAAATCCATTTTTATGGAACTATGCACTTGTGTTCTGTGCCCCACTGTGGCCCAATCACATCCAAGATAAGAAATGAAGATTTCTGATCAAAAATCTCTTTTATATATATATATATATATATATATATATATGTATTTTTTTCTATGTTCTTTATTTGGTTATTGTTTGAAAAAAACTTGAAACTGACAATAAATTATTATATAGCCAACTTGCTATCCTACTGAAATATGAAGGGGAAAAAGATCAAGTCGCTGTATGCCAATGAGCTTACAGGAATGCTTCTGCCACAGCAAATGCAACTTTCCAACAGTGCTGAAGAAAAATTTAAATACTGTGGGGGGGTTGTTTCCTTTGATTTGTCACATGAAATATAATCTAAGAATCCTGAAATCGCTGTTTCTAGAGACCACACAGGTGTCACTAACATATTTTATGAAAAATCCTTTTGCCAGGATTTCTTCTCCTGGGAAGCTGGGAAGCTTCATCTTTTCCATGTTTTGCTCCTCTTGAAATGTGATTTGGAGAATGGTATACCCACCATGTGAATTGTTTTTAATTAATGGCCAATCCCAGTCCAGCTGTGTCAGACTCTCTGAGTCTGTCACGAGATTTTATTATTCATTCCTTTCTAGCTTCTGATGTTTCCTTTCTCTTTCTTTAGTATAGTTTTATAATATAATATAATATAATAATAAATCAGTCCTCTGAAACATGAAGATTCTCATCTCTCACCTCATCCTGGGGGCCCTGCAAACACCACCACACACAGGAATCACTAATTTAGTTTAATTGCACTATGAATCTTACCACTGGTGGAAAAAACTTTGATGAAGCATAAGGGAGAGAAGGAAAAAAACCAGAATTTCATATGCCATCTGAACTTCTCAAGTGAGCTGTGTTCCTGTTTTCCAAATAGTAAAATTCAATCAGAGGGTTAAAACGCAAAATCACTGCATTGTTGTTCATTCACACCTCCAAGAAGTTCTGATCAAAAACTTGCAGGAAACCAGTTTTGAGCCTTCAGCTTATCCTTGGAAGGGACACACAGAGGAAGTGATCTCCCAGACTGCCTTTACAGTCATTACCTCTTAAAGCTCACAAGTTCCCAAGTGTGTTATCTCCTTTTAGAATGACAGACAAGTCCTGGCAGGCTGTTGTAGTGTTGCCCACAAACACCCCAGGTTCTGGCTGTCAGTGGGTTTTTAAAGCTTTTTAAAGTCTTCCTGCAGTTATTTGAATGGGGTACTCCATTTGGATGCTCTTCTAAGTAATTTTCCACTGGTATATTCACAATTACTCCTTGAGAGGGATAGTGACATCTGCTCCTCACAGAAAGAAGGGGTAGACTGAGCAATGCTGTCAACCCTCAGCCATTTTTTTCTTGGCCAGTGGCTAAAACAAAGTTTTACATGAGAATTTAGCACTAATGGGATCAAGAATAACTCTTAAAATTGTGTGCACAACAACAGTTTGGAAATTCTGCCTTTTCTCTATTCTTTTTTACACAACTTTAGCTTGCATTGATTTCACAGTGATACAGGAAGTCAAATCAGGAAACATATTCCCAGTGTTCTATTCCCACATTCCCAATGTATTCTACCAGTTCTTGTAAACTGTGTCACCAAAAGTAATTAAAATTGAGAAAAAAGGATAAGAAAAGAGGAGACAAAGTACAGTTCCCTACCTCCTCATGTATATACTTAATGTTTTTAAAATATTTGCACAATGTCTTTCAAAATTCAACTTTTCCACTGATGTCGATTTCTTATATAGTTATATTTTGGGTTACATAAATAAGGATAATTAGATATCATCAGTGGCTTCCTGTTGACTGGTGAATACAGCAATTTCTAGACTTCTTTTATTTTTGAAGTATTGATAAACCATACATTCTTTTCGCATAATCTGGAAAATCCATCTTCATTTTGTAGGTATGGTAAAGAGAAATAAGACCTTTCCCTTTTCCAAATAATTTGTGTAACAATAAGAGGCAGTCTCCATTTTATTTTTTTTTCCCCATTAAAAATCTGCTGAGGATGTTATATAGTTTTTCTTCTAAATGCCCTATTTGTTCTACCTATTCATCAGAGCAGCACTTGAGGTCCAGCTGTCACTGAACTTTATCCATCCATAAAAGCAGGAGAATAAATTATATATAAATAAATCCAAACTGTACGGTGACAAAGAGCACTCAGGATGCCTTAGTTAATAGCAAGTGTGTCCTAACAAAGGATAATGATGATCTTTAGGTGATCTTTTTCTTATGAAGAAGCTGTAGACAGCAAATAATAAATGCATGTGCTAAGCTAAAATAAATAAAAATGGAAGATAACAGGAAGGAACTTGAGAAATGATAGCATCAATAAATAGTAACACATTTCCATTCTGTAACATTTATTAATACTCCTCCAGGAAGTTCAGCACAATAAATTAACATTCCTCCTTTCTAGAAAATTCTGAAAGGAATTGGTAAAATCAGATCATCTGAATCCAGTGTCCTGGATTCAGGAGAGTACCTTTTTGAATTAAGATAAAAACCATGCCTAAGTCTTTTATTGACTGCATTAAAACTTTCTTTAGGGGATTATGTCACATAAAGGATAATGGCTGAGAAATTTAACCTATATAAAAAGACGTTTTAAAATATCTAAAATTATGGTGTTCTGTGGTAAAAAGAACTCAGCCAACCCAAAACTCAATTTTTACAAAATAATAAACAAAAAAACAAAAATAAAAACCAACCAAGAAAAAGACAAAAACAAAACCAAAGTTGTACCATTCTTCATAATGAAAAAGAGTGTCTCTAGAATAAAAGGGGACTCTGACTTCTTTGACTACATATTACTTGGGGTAATTACATAGTGCCTCACTACAGCCCACAGAATCTACCTTTACTACATGGTCCTTTTCTTTTGCATCGAAGAGTTGTCACATTTTACCCTGCAAAAGGCCACATTTCAATAGGGATGAACAGCTCTTGTGTATTGCTTGCAAACAATTTCAAGCTTTAAAAGATTCACAGGGCTACTTGGTCAATTGTTCCTTACAAAAGATACAAGGAACATATATAAGGATGTACCTTTTTTTCTCAGACATCACGTGGAAAAGTTTTCCACCACAATGACAATTTCTCTATAATGATAAAATAACTTATTTCCTACCCATTCTTACGGAGAGATGCTGTTAAATCTTCCATTTAAACCCTAAAACCCCCAAATGAGAAAGATTTGGAAACTGTTCAGTTTTCTTTGGGTTTCTTTAATAATTCCCTCAACAATCTTTCTAATGTAGCTCATGGTCAATTAATACAGATAACTCCAAGAGTTTCATAACAACCACATGAGATCACCTGCAGCAAGAGCAAACACATCACCACAGTTTTCTTTTTTTAAATAAGCCCTCACTACTTAACAACAAAAACAGCAATGTTTTGCTGTCCTGTGTTTTGCAGAAAGACTAGGTTCTGATGCTCTGGCTCCTGCCAAGAACTCCTTCCTGCACAAACATTTACCCTGACTTCAACATGGTTATGCAAATCCTTGAACCAGGAGGCAAACTTGAACTCTGGCATGTAAAGAAACCTCAAGTTAATTGCATTCTTAAATGTAAGCAGAGGCATAAATTCCTTGTTGAATTTTGCTTAAGATGATTGTCAAGATAGAAAAAAATTAATTAGAATTTTACTTGAAAGACTCTAATCATCCAGAAGGGAAAAAAATACTACTGTTTAACTGTATTGATGTTGAGTAATTTGGTATCCAAAGAAAATTCATCCACGTCTGGTTCTGACAAAATACCATAACATAGACATAAACCTCATTTACCCTCTCTTAATTGTCCTTTGAAAATATTGTCATTCCAAATTTAAATCTTTTCACAAAATCCTGCAGCCATTCTTCTCCTAAGGATATAACTCCGGAGAGGAAAACAGTAAAATAAAATTGAGGGGGATTTCCAGAGACTGTTAGTGTAATCCAACCTGAGCAATGCATAATAAATAATTATGCAAAACTCACAAAAAGTAGATTAAAGTAGACACAGTATTCATGTCAAAGGCTATTGAAGGTTTATGTCAAAGGCACATGACATAAACCCCATATAATTCAGTAGTAGCAGGATTTCCTTATGCCCCAGTTTTCTCTTCCAAATGCAACACAGTTGATTTATAACTAGTATTTTCATGGAAAGTGGGATGAAGCAAGTGGATGAAGCATCCTCCCTTTCAGAGAGGGGCAATGAGAGGTTCCCCCACCTTCAAGCAGCCTCCAAGCCACTGCAGGATGGGAAAGTGGCTTTGGAGCATCTTCTCTCTACTGACTTCAGGAGGAAGAAGCCAATCCCAAAACGTGTTCAGAGCGGGTCTGTAACTTGTAAAAACCAAAAGCAATAATGCAACAGGCAACGCCAGCAGCGAATATTTTATAAGCCAATGTTCTTTTGGTAGTGTGGTATTTTTTTGAGGAAAACACCTGCCTGTTTGCCACAGAAGAAGGGCTAATAAATCTATAGTTTCTCTCAAGAGCTCCACAAGCCCAGTGGACTATTCTGCCCAGTGCAGATGAGTCTGTTCTTCTGCCAAATGTTGCCACAAGGGAAAATCACATGCTTGCTGGCCACTTTCAATGTCCCAGGGCACAGACATGAAGCAGGAGGAAATCAGCCCCTGAATCTCTGCACAACTCCTAAAAGAGGCGCTTATAGTTCCTGCAGTTTTTAAATGAAACTATCCCAGCTCCTGAAGAAAAAAAACAGTGTTTTTCCCTTCTCTGCAGTAAAAGCACCCTGCTCCTGTTCTCCTTAATTACTTAAATGCTTTCCCAGCAGCAGCACATGAAAAAGGATCTTTTCATTCCCACAATGCCTGTGCTAGCAGCAATACCAGAACCAAGGATGGCAGCACACGCCTTTCTTAGTCAAACACTGTTTCTTTCTCTGAATTCTGACCTTCAGCCTCCCCATTAAAAATGCTGCTTTTGGCAGAAGCAAAAGCTCTTAACCACAAAATCAGGTGAAGCTGGAGGAAGAGGGAACCCTGATGAAATGGAAAAAGCCAAGCATCTGACCAGAAATCACACTGTTGTAAGAATAACATTTCCAACTTCTTTGTCCCACCAGAAATAAGGGAGTGAATGAAAATGTTACCATTCCCTTTGGGATCCCGAGGGGATGAGGTGATACCATGAAACAAGTCTGCCAGGTGACTTATCTTCATGCCTTTCCCTTTCTCTCCTCCTTCGGAGGGTCTCACCACGTCCAGTTCTTGTCAGACCCAAACGGGCACCTGCAGCCAGCAGGGACAGAGCCCCTCCAGGCCATTTGCTGCTTCTGATTCAATGACAAAAGCCTCAAGGATGATCTTGTAAAGATTGTGTTTTACCTAATGCAGCCCAGATAGGAAGGGGCATCTCATTCAGAACCTCCTTGCTGCAGAGAAATGTGTTTATATCTCTCAGAAGGGGAAGTCAGGAAAGAGAGAGAGGGAGAATTCATGCCTGATTTTACAAGATGTCTGGTTTACTGTAAGTCATTAGCCTGTTTTGCTAACCTCTTTTAACTGCTGCTGCTGGGACCCTAAAGCCAGTTCTCTGCCTGTGCCCCACAGTGGGATGAGAGGTGTGCAAATGTGTATAAATTTGTGTATAAATTTATGTATGTGCGTGTGTTGTTTCACCTTTTGCACCACCAAGGCAAAGCACCATAGCAGAAATCTATTCTCTCATTCAAGGGGTGTGGGGCTGGGATACTTAACAAAATGAAAAGCTACCAGCTAAACAGAAGCATCAGGAAAACAGCTTTGGAAAGGAACAGGCCACGCACTTTGAGTCTGAAACTGCCTCAAGTTAACAACACACATAAGAAGAATAAACTGGTGGTGCTGTAATTGAATTTTTATGGAAATAAACAGGTGGCAGATTTACTATGGCTGCAGGGATAGCAGGGGGTGAAATGCTGCAGCTACATTAACCTGTTTAATTTAATAGCCTCTCTACTCCAAGAGGGAAAAAAAAAAGATACTGTGCTGTTAGTTCAGTCAGCTGGATGCCAAATGTAAATAACTGCAATTACCCTGCTATGCCCATGTGCTGGATGGGGAAGGGCTTTGTGCCAAGTCCCACTTTTGTTGTCATGTTTATTAATTAAGCTCCAGGAAGTTAAAAAACACAACAGTTTTCATGAAAAATCAAGGCAAGAGGAGCCTGCATATGGCAGTGAGTGCAGGGTGCACCTGAGTCCTGTCTGGCTACTTAAAGCCAGCCCCTCATCAGAGAGATGTGGCCAAGTCACTACCTTCATTGGCAGGCTTTTAATGCCTGCTGGGGTATTTAAAACTGGTCAGCATTTAAGAGCAACCTTTAATACTCACAGGGATCCTGCAGCAATTTAGCACAGGGAATCCAACACCATTATGTATTTATAATCAAGGAAATTGTGGGGGGAGGGATGGAAATATTAGATTTAGCTTTTTTACCTTAACTGCTGATGCAAAACAAAAATAGGTTGAAGCATTAGGAGCAATATATTTGCATCCTGGCATGAGAGAGGTATATGAAAGAAATGCTGCAATAACACATGAAGAGGGCTCTAGAGCATCCTTGTAAAATTACACATTAATGGAGTGGGGAAACTGCACATTTAGGCAGCTGCCAGCCAAAAATGTGTTCCAGGACTCTGCCCCTTGTCCATATGGATGATGATACAGGTTTTTAAGTATATGATCAGTCTTTAATGATGTAAAATAATAACAACACATTTCCTGGTGTACTGCCCTTAATAAGCTTATGCAGCCCCCTACACCTGTGGGTAAGTGGATCAGATGAAAATACATAGATTTTTTTTAAATTCAAGTAAATGAAGGTCCTTCTCTGGAAAATTACTCTGTTCAAGAACAGGAATTACATTCTCTGTTAGTGTACACTGGCATTGACTCTGAGGGAGCTACAGTCATTTATATGCATTGTGGGTCTGGTCCAAGCAATCATGTAATTAAAGACTGCAATGCAATTGCATCTCATTAGTATGACTGAGATAAAGCTTTAATTTAGTCACTACCTGCCTTATGAGCAAAATATCTGGGGTTTTAACATACTGCCACTGTTAGTCTCTATGTAATTTTCTATCTTAAAAGAGTATGACTGAATAAAAGAAGATCCCATAATTTAAAAGACTTTAGAAAAACATGGCTGGAAGAATGCATATTTAACTCTGTCTCATTTACTGTGTCCTGTGCAATATACTGACTGCACACACAAGAATCCTTCCTTATTTCTCACTAATCTTCAGTAAATTTTTGGCTTTACTTGTTTATTCATGGACAAAAAAAAATTCCTCTGTCTTCCCCTATAAAAATTTCTGCTTAACTTGCCAAACATCTTCAAAACCTTCATCACCGAAATACTTTGCTCTACCTGCCACTCTAAATGACCTAAGAAGGTCAGGAGGACAGTGAAAATGGAAAGGAGAAATTAAAGATAACTGTCTTTTAAAGCAAAATAGGTAACACTTAGCTTGGGAAACTGAAGTCCATTTTTCTGTCATTCTAGATATTCTCTGAATCTCGAGAAGAAAAGCAGGGCCTTGTACTCCTGACTCTGTACTTTCTGAAAGAATACTGATTTTGAATAGTTACAGTGATAAAAAGTATAAAACACATGCAGAACAAGGGCCAGGATTTCTGACCCAAATGATGCATCTGAACAAAAGATAAATTTAAACACCAGTAAGGACTTTATGTTGCAAAATAGAACTGCTAAAATATAGCTCATTCTGAGACATTATTAATGGTCCTCCTCTTAGCTGCTATCTATGTTAAATATTGCAAAAAACAATTAGAGTATGCAAAAGATATGGGATAATAAATCTGAGGGTAAAAAACCAACACTGTTAGAGAGATGATTCTTATTTCCTTCATTTCTCTCAACAGTCTTCAGCCTGATCTTCATGAAGCTGCCATGTGTGCATTCCAGAAAATCATGGAATGGTTTGGCTTAGAATGGACCTTTAAAGGTCACCTAGTCCAACCCCCGTGCCATGAGCAGGGACATCTTCAATTAGGTCAGGTGGATCTAAATGATCTATCCAACCTGACCTTGAATGTTTCCAGGGACGAGACATCTACCACCTCTCTGGGCAACCTGCTCCGGTGATTCACGACCACCATTGTAGAAACTTCTCCCTGATATCTAATCTAAACCAAACCTCTTTCAGTTTAGCACAATGGGCTCTGCTAAGAAGTCTGTCTGTGTGGGAATCCACAAAATCAGAGGGTTTTGGGAAAGCTGCAAAAGGCAGGCCCCAGAGACAGCAGAACTGTGATTAGAGCTAAGCAGCAGCCATGAGATTGGTCAGCAGAAAAATTATTTAAACTGTAGAAAAGCAAGGACAGATAGAACAATGATCTGTGTATTAATGCTTGTCTAGAATAACTCCCTAAGCTGCAGAAAAGTTTATCTAGTGAGATATTAGGAAGGTTGAAGCTTAATAATGGAGCTCTGTGCATTGTGTTTAAGGCTCACAAGCAGGTATTGTATTTGAAATAAGCAAGCATTGTTTTAACCAAAGGTACATGTGCTTATAGTGGTTGGATAGAACTACTGTCAATGTGCTTTTGCTTTGTGTGATTGGGCAAAAAGCTTATAAAGTGAGTTGTAACATTGAGTTCTTTGTCTGCTGCCTGGGATGTGAGCTGCTGGCATCTTCCCATTGTCATCACCATGGAATGAGAGTGATGCTGGAAAATAAAACAGCTCAAGGCACGTTCCACAGCAGTCCTGTCTTGTTTGTGATTTGTACAGAGCCCCCTGGCCAGCAATATGTCTGCACCCTTATTATAAGCTGCCATTAAGTATCAAAAGGCAGCAAGAGTATGCTTCAGGCTGAGCAAATATTTTCCACAGCAAGAGGTGCTCCATCCCTCCAACCCTCTTTGTGGCCTTGGTGTCCCTCCTCTAGACTCCCTCCAACAGTTCCATGTCCTTCCTGTGCTGGAACTCCAGAGCTGGATGCAGTTCTAGGTGGGCTCTCGCCAGAGCAGAGGGGCAGAATCCTCTCCCTCCCTCCCTCCCCTGTGCTCTGCATGACTCCAGGACACGTTTGGCTCTCTGGGCTGTGAGTGCCATGGCCAGGGCATGTCCAGCCTCTCCTCCACCAGCACCCCCAAGTCCTTCTGGGCAGGGCTGCCCTCAATCTGTCCATCCCCAGCCTGAATTGACACCGAGAGTTGCGCCGACCCCATACAGTAAACACTGGCGTCACCGTTCGTGCTGAGACAACCACCC